>NC_041389.1:79029711-79110033 GCF_002162155.2 Triticum dicoccoides | reverse complement strand
CTCTTTAATTCTTGTTTAATTGTTAGTGTTAGTGTTAGTGTTAGATTTAGTGTTAGAAAAGAAGAAAATTTAGTGTTAGTGTTAGAAAAAAGAATATGTAGAAGAAAAGAAGAAGAAGTGGAAAAAAGATGAAAAAGAAGAAAAGAAAAGAAGTAGAAAAAAGATGAAAAAGAAGAAGAAGAAAAGAAGTAGAAGAAGTAGAAGAAGAAGAATAGAAGAAAAGAAAAGAAGTAAAAGAAGTAGAAAAAAGATGAAAAAAGAAGAAGAAGAAGAAAGGAAAGAAGAAGAAAGGAAAGAAGAAGAAGAAGAAGAAAGGAAAGAAGAAGAAGGATAGAAGAAGAAGAAGAAAGGAAAGAAGAAGAAAAAAGAAGAAGATGAGAAGGAAAGAAGAAGAAGGATAGAAGGAAACACCCCGACCACTGACCCCAATACCCCGACCCCGACACCACACCCCAACACCTGACCCCGACACCCTGACCCCGATACCCCGACCCCGACACCACACCCCGACACACAGACCACGACACCACACCCTGACCCCGACACGACACCCTAACCCCGAAACAGCACCCCGACACCGACATGACACCCCGACCCCCTAAACCTCCCGAAAAGGTGCTCTTTGGCCTTCTAGAGGCCGACGGGGTTATATATTTGTGAATTATTAGTTAGGTCATATATTTTTCGATTTTGTTATGAAAAATATCATATATAATTGTGTTGATTGGGTAGATTTAAATGTGCAGTTGTTTCATCGCTGCGAGGTTTGGTGTTCGACGACCTCGCCGTGCGTTTGACGAGCTCTGCCCCTTCGTTCGTGGGTGTGCACAAATGACATGTCCTTCTCCCCCATTAATTATTTGCACAAATGACATGAAATTTGGTAGCTAGCTATATATGTGTCTTGAATCATCAGTATGCGTAACCAATATGTGTCTCCCGTTTGAAAGCGTCATAGTTATAAATATGCATGCATTTGCATATTTATAACCTTGATTTTTTTTGAATTGTCCAACGCTATCCATGGACAGCCCGAGTATGTGTAGATTGGGTTTGTTTTCCCATATGCTTTGCTCCGAATCCAACGCATAAATTTTGTCAATGCCTCCCCTGTTGTTCTCCGGGTACACATCCTCTTTGTTTATTGCAGAGACATGTATTAGGAGAACAGCGGGGAGGTGGTGCCGAAATTTTGCGTCGGATCCGAATCATAGCATATGGGAAAATGAACCCAATCTACTCATACTCGGGTGGGATTAGGACCTATCATTACCTATTAGAGTGTAGGTTGCATGGACATAATAAAATTGACAAAGTAGATCAACTGATGAATATATACATGGTGAATTATATATATAATTGTTGTGTGTCCAGTAGCTCTGAAAGTCAAGATGAGTGATCGTGCGTGGATGTATACCGGTCACACTGGTCAGAACAAATGGAGCGCTGAATGGTTCACAAAAACCAAGGGGTTTGTGCAAGCCGCATTTGCAAATGGCCAGAGGAAAACTTGGTGCCCCTATTTCCGATGCGGCAATTGGGAAAAGAGGACAGAAGCTGAAATGGGTAAACACCTGCAGAAGAATGGTTTTACGGCCGATTATACGATGTGGACATTTCATGGTGAGTCTGCCCAACGTGACCGAGCTGAGGTGGATCATCGTCGCACCGACGAGCATGGTACCGGGATGGAAAACATGGTGCAAGACTATGATGATGCTCGGATTCGGACGAGGAGATGGAGGAATCTGCAAAGGCCTTCAATGAAATGTGGAGTCTTCAAAACGTCCGCTCCACGAGCACACTGAGCTTTGTCAGTTGGATGCCATCTCACAAGTAATGGCTTTGAAGGCTCAGTTCAACTTGGGCAGAGAATGCTATGACGCAATTATGACAGTATTTGGACACTTTCTACCCAAAGGCGGTGTGTTGGGGATATTACCATTGGGCGTGAACTGGCCTACCTGGGCTGGGTTAACTGTTGGGGAACGTAGTAATTTCAAAAAATTTCCTACGCACACGCAAGATCATGGTGATGCATAGCAACGAGAGGGGAGAGTGTTGTCTACGTACCCTTGTAGACCGAAGCGGAAGCGTTGATGCAACATAGAGGAAGTAGTCGTACGTCTTCCCGGTCCAACCGATCCAAACACCGTTACTCCAGCACCTCCGAGTTCTTGACACACGTACAGCTCGATGACGCACCCCGAACTCCGATCTAGCAGAGGTACGGGGAGGAGTTTCGTCAGCACGACGGCGTGGTGACGATCTTGATGTTCAACTGTCGCAGGGCTTCGCCTAAGCACCGCTACAATATGACCGAGGTGTAATATCATGGAGGGGGGCACCGCACACGGCTAAGGAACGATCACTATGATCAACTTGTGTGTCTATGGGGTGCCCCCTGCCCCCGTATATAAAGGAGGGGAGGAAGGGAGGGCCGGCCCTCTACTATGGCGCGCCCTGGGGAGTCCTACTCCCGCCGGGAGTAGGATTCCCCCTTTCCTAGTCCAACTAGGAGTCCTTCCATGTATTAGGAGTAGGAGACAAGGAAGGGGAAGAGAGAAGGGAAGGAAGGAGGGGGTGCGGCCCCTCCCCCTAGTCCAATTCGGACTAGGCCATGGGGGGCGCGCGGCCTGCCCTAGGCAGCCCCTCTCTCTTTCCCGCAGGGCCCAATAAGGCCCAATACTTCTCCCCGGCGAATTCCCGTAACTCTCCGTACTCCGAAAAATACCCGAATCACTCGGAGCCTTTCCGAACTCCGAATATAGTCGTCCAATATATCGATCTTTACGTCTCGACCATTTCGAGACTCCTCGTCATGTCCCCGATCTCATCCGGGACTCCGAACTCCTTCGGTACATCAAAACTCATAAACTCATAATATAACTGTCATCGAAACCTTAAGCGTGCGGACCCTACGGTTCGAGAACAATGTAGACATGACCGAGACACGTCTCCGGTCAATAACCAATAGCGGGACCTGGATGCCCATATTGGTTCCTACATATTCTACGAAGATCTTTATCGGTCAGACCGCATAACAACATACGTTGTTCCCTTTGTCATCGGTATGTTACTTGCCCGAGATTTGATCGTCGGTATCCAATACCTAGTTCAATCTCGTTACCGGCAAGTCTCTTTACTCGTTCCGTAATACATCATCTCGCAACTAACTCTTTAGTTGCAATGCTTGCAAGGCTTAAGTAATGTGCATTACCGAGAGGGCCCAGAGATACCTCTCCGACATTCGGAGTGACAAATCCTAATCTCGAAATACGACAACCCAACAAGTACCTTTGGAGACACCTGTAGAGCACCTTTATAATCACCCAGTTACGTTGTGACGTTTGGTAGCACACAAAGTGTTCCTCCGGTAAACAGGAGTTGCATAATCTCATAGTTATAGGAACATGTATAAGTCATGAAGAAAGCAATAGCAACATACTAAACGATCGGGTGCTAAGCTAACGGAATGGGTCATGTCAATCAGATCATTCAACTAATGATGTGATCCCGTTAATCAAATAACAACTCGTTGTCCATGGTTAGGAAACATAACCATCTTTGATTAACAAGCTAGTCAAGTAGAGGCATACTAGTGACACTCTGTTTGTCTATATATTCACACATGTATTATGTTTCCGGTTAATACAATTCTAGCATGAATAATAAACATTTATCATGATATAAGGAAATAAATAATAACTTTATTATTGCCTCTAGGGCATATTTCCTTCATTAACTTCATTAGTAGTATAAAGGTGATCAAGCAGATGAAGGCCCAAGGCCTGTAGTCGGTTTAGAAACTGTAGCCGTAAACCGGCTTGATATGTAAACTTGTATTGTAAGTTAGGAATAGAGAGATACCAACCGGGATACGAGTATGAACCGGTTGGGACTCTATGGACCGATGGGCGTCACCCGTGTATATAAGGGGACGACCCGGCGGTGGTTCAAGGATAGACAACAACAACTCGAGGCCTAGGCGAAGCTTGTTTGCTCCCTAGTCATTGAGACCACATCAATTCCATCACAACTAGACATAGGCTTTTACCTTCATCGAAGGGGCGGAACTAGTGTAAACCCTTGTGTCTTTGTGTCCGCTTTAACCCCTTCAAGTTAACCCGTAGCGATGGCTCCACGACTAAATCCTTTCACAAGGACATCTACCGTGACAAATCCACGACAGTTGGCGCCCACCGTGGGGCTATCGCACAACGGTTTGATGATCTTGGAGGGTAAGCTCAAAGGACTCGAAGGCTATGTTGTGGGCCGGATGACCAGGAGTCGTCGTGGCAAGATCTACATCGACGATGCAGGATGGGGTCCCGAAGCCGATTCGATCGAGTACGGGTACCGGGTCCCCTTTGGTGGCATACACATTTTTATCGGCAAGATTGGTGAGCCTGGGCCTGAGCCGGACATCTGCACCAACCTCGTCGAGACGGCTCAGCGTGCGAGATCTACCCAGGTTAAACCGGCCGTGAAGCGTGCCTTCGTGGGAGTCATCCACGGAGGAGAGCATGAGGACGAGTCAGAATACGGTAGCGAGACCGTCATCTATTCCAGCGACGAGTCTTCAACCGGAGAGACCGAATCATTGTACCAGTTGCAAGACGACTAGATTAGGGGCTGTTCCGATGGCGACAGTATTCCGGACCCCCCAGATCAGATCAACCGGGTTGGAATATTCATGGCCGGCACGCAGGCAGCGAATCACTCTTCGACCGCAGCAGCAATGCTCTCCGATCAGCAGCGGCAGTGGAAGCAGGGGCAGGAGACCTTGTGCGCCCACTGGTTCAAGTTCTGTCTGACCTGTTTGACGCACTAGCTGCACTTATGGCAGAGGCCAATCCGGCGGATCAGGAGGCCCATGATGCAGAGATTTCAAAGGTGAGAGAGCAAATCGTACAGGCCAAAGCCGACCTGGCAGCAGAGAAGGACAGGATGGCCGCAGAGCGGGCCGCTTTGGACGCCCAGGCCTATAAGCTCATGCTCGACCAGAACGCATCACAGGAGGTCTTGAAGCGGAAGCACAGATCACGCCTGCCGTTAGGGTTCGACCCTCGAAATCTCTTTCACACTCCGGGAGCTGGAACCAGTAATCCGCCGGGGCACCTGGAGGTAAACCGGGTCGAGGCACCAGGGCTAGGAGCGACGGTCCAACCCCGCCTGATGGAACCTCCTCGACAGAATATTGTGATTCCTCCGCCGGTTCAGACACCTCCGGGTCATTATTCTAATCCTATGGACAATCTTGTTGCAGCTGCTGCGTGATTAGAAGCTATCCCGGTCGAAGGAGACTCTCCGCAAGCAATAGTGACGCGCCGGGTTAAGGAACTTCTCCGGACCGCTTTGATTCAACAGGAGGCATATTCATACAGCCGCGATCGGATTCACTCCACACCTCGTCCAAGCCGGAGCTATAGCAGGTGCCTGGATGAACCAGCTATATCGATCAATGCGCGAGGCCGTGAAGCGGCCCATGGCAATAACCCGGCAGGTGGTGTTCGCGATGCTCGGGATGTAGTGGACCAGGCCCGGGCACGAAGGGAGGCCGAGTTAGCAGCACAGAACGAGGCGGGTCAGCTTACACCGGTTCGTCCTACCACCTCTGCCGGGCCAGGGGTCGCATGTACTTTGGGAGTACCCTGTTTAGTCCCCTCTTTACGCAATGTACGCCTGCCCAAAGATTTCAAGGGTCCGCGCAAGGTGCCGAATTACACCGTTGATTTATCTCCAGAAGCGTGGGTAGAGAGTTATGAGATGGCCATGGAGATGCTGGAGGTGGATGAGACCGCGTGTGCAAAGTACTTCACCATGATGCTTGAAGGCGCGGCTCGTACTTGGTTGAAGAGCCTGCCGCCTAATTCTATCAGTTAATGGGCCCAGTTGCGGGCCCGGTTTATCCAGAATTTCAAGGATACGTGTAAGCAGCCCAAGTCCATAGTAGACCTGGCAGCTTGTGTTCAGGAGGACGGAGAGTCAACAACCTATTGGGTACGCCGCGTTTCGAAAGTCTTGCACTCGTCTGACAGGATCAATGCTGACTCTGCGATCTTAACCCTGGAGGGCAACTGCCGGTTTATGCCTTTAAAGTTGAAATTGGGGCGTATGAAGCGGTTCTGTAACGACATGGGAACTCTCATGGCCGCTTTGGTGAAGTATGCAGATTCTGATAGTACCAAGGATCCCGAGACTGACGATGATGAAGCAGGGAAGGGAAAGAAGAATTGCAACTCCAAGGGGCATCAGTACAAACCGGCGGGCCATGGAAACGGAGGCAAGCGTAAGGCGGATGGCAGCATGGACTTTGTGGCTAACACTAATGCGCAGGACAAGGGTCAACGGCGCAGAGGTAAAACGGCGAATCATAATGGGGCTCCAAATCCTAACCCGGATCGCTTAAACTATTTTTTGAATCAGCCTTGTCCAAAGCACGGGACGAAGGAGGCTCCGGCTAACCACCTTTGGAAGGATTGTTACATTATGCAGGAATTTAAGAACTCTAATGCCTTCCGTTATGACCGTGAGTCAGGTGGTGGCTCAGGATCCGATTTCCATGGGCCGGGTCACGATGGAGCTTCCGGTTCAGGTTTCAATCAGGGCGGTCATAATAATCAGAGTAATCAGAGTGGCCAAGGGGGTTACAACCAACAGCAGCAGTCGGGTTATCAGAGCCAGCCAAAGCAGTTGAACAATGGGCAGTATCACGTTTTCACAACTAGCTTGGATAAGCGCGACCGAAAACTCCACAAGTGAGCGGTGAACTCTATTGAACCGGCCGTACCACGTTACTTACGCTGGTCGGAGCAGCCTATCGTGTGGAGCAAGGAGGATCACCCACCCCGGGTTGACAATCCGGGCCAGTTGGCATTAGTGGTAGACCCTCAGGTGGGAGGTTATAAATTCACCAAGGTGCTCATGGATGGAGGGAGTAGTATTAACATCCTGTATTATGAGACATTCCGCCGCATGGGGCTAACAGATAAAGATCTCAGACCGTCTAATACGGTGTTCCATGGTGTGGTGCCTGGCAAATCAGCATATCCTGTTGGTAAGATAGCACTGGAGGTGGCTTTGGGGACGAGCATGATTCCCGATCCGGGACACTAACCTTTCAGGTGGTGAAAATCCGGAGCCCGTATCACACCTTGTTTTGGCAGCCGGCGTATGCCAAATTCATGGCACGGCCTTGTTATATCTATTTGCATCTCAAGATGCCGGGCCACAAGGGGACAATAACGGTTCATGGGAGCCGCAAGATTGCTTTGGAATGTGAGGAAGGTGATGCAGCCTATGCAGAGTCGGTATGTGCCACGGAGGAGTTGAAATATTATAGGGACAATGTTGATCCGACAGACATGACCCCTTTGAAGAAGCCCACTACAGAGCATGATTCAGATCTGAAGTTCAAATCGGCGGCTGAGACCAAGCTTGTTGACTTCGTGCCCGGCGATTCGTCCAAGCAGTTCATTATCAGTGCCAATTTGGACCCTAAATAGGAAAGCGTGCTCATCGACTTCATCCGTGAGAATCGGGACATTTTTGCATGGAAGCCTTCTGACATGCCAGATGTATCGAGAGAACTCGCTGAGCACACTCTTAATGTTGATCCCAAGTATAAACCGGTAAAGCAGTTTCTCCGCCGGTTTAACGAAGAAAGGCGCAAAGCCATTGGAGAGGAAGTGGCCAGGCTCTTAGCGGCTGGCTTTATCATTGAGGTGTTCCATCCAGAGTGGCTTGCTAATCCGGTGCTGGTTCTTAAGAAAAACGGCACTTGGCGTATGTGTGTGGATTACATGGATCTTAACAAGGCTTGTCCAGCGGATCCTTTTTCCCTCCCTCGCATTGACCAGATTATTGATGCCACAGCGGGTTGTGAGCATTTGAGTTTTTTGGATGCATACTCTGGGTATCATCAGATCAAAATGGCGGTTAAGGACCAGGAGAAGACGGCGTTTATTACTCCCTTTGGAGCCTTCTGCTATGTATCTATGCCTTTTGGGCTCAAGAGCGCCCAAGCCACTTATCAACGGTGTGTATAGAATTGCCTGCATAAACAGATCGGCCGTAATGTGCACACCTATGTGGATGATATTGTAGTCAAGTCAAGGCAGAAGGAGACGCTGGTTGATGATTTGCGGGAACCTTTGACAACTTGCGGGTTTACAAGATGATGCTTAACCCGGCCAAATGTGTTTTTGGTGTTCCGGCAGGCAAATTACTAGGTTTTCTTATGTCCAACAGAGGAATTGAGGCTAATCCGGAGAAGATTACGGCTATCACCTCCCTGGCTAAACCTAAGTGTATCAACGATGTTCAACGTTTGGCAGGTCGGATTGCCGCGCTGAGCTGGTTTATCAGCCGCCTCGGAGAGAAAGCCATCCCTTTATACCAGATGTTGAGAAAGACAGATCAGTTCATCTGGAGTCCGGCTGCTGATGAAGCGTTGGAGGACTTAAAGAGGCAGTTAGCCAATCCGCCCGTCCTCGCAGCACCAATCGACAAGGAGCCGTTGCTACTATACGTAGCAGCCAATGCTTGTGCAGTTAGCGTGGCTATTGTGGTAGAGCGCAAGGAGGCAGGCAAGGAGTATCCGTTCAGCGGCCGGTTTATTATATCAGCGAGGTGCTCATTGAATCCAAGCAAAGGTATCCGCATTGGCAGAAGCTGGTATATTGAGTTTTTATGGCAAGCCGGAAGTTGAAGCAGAATTTCCAAGGGCACCACATCACAGTGGTCAGTTCAGCTCCCTTGGGCGAGATCATACAGAACCGGGAGGCAACTGGCCGGATTGCCAAGTGGGCTATAGAACTTGGGCCGCACGGATTGAAATACGTACCTCGGACGGCGGTGAAGTCTCAAGCACTTGTGGATTTCATCAATGATTGGACTGAGTTGCAAGCACCAGAGGAGAAGCCGGATCACACATATTGGACTATCCATTTTAATGGATCCAGGCAATTGGAGGGCTCGGGGGCTGGAGTCGTATTAACTTCCCCACGAGGTGATAAGTTTTGTTATGTTCTCCGCTTAATGTTCCCTTGTACTAATAATGCAGCTGAGTATGAAGCCTTGCTCCATGGTCTCCGGATGGCTAAGGAGATGAACCTAAGTCGGGTTAAGTGCTTCGGTGACTCAGACCTCGTGGCTCAACAAGTGTCTGGCACTTGGGATTCTAAAGACCCACTTATGGCTGCATATCGTTGTGAGGTGGATAATATTGCGGGTCACTTCAAGGGTTATCAGGTGGATCACGTGGACCGTCGAAAGAATGAAGCGGCGGACGCTTTAAGCCGGTTGGGCTCTCAGCGTAAACCGGTCCCGCCTAATGTCTTTCTTGATGTGTTGCACAACCCGTCAGTCAAGCTCCCGGGTGAAGCGGATTTGGCTATTCCTGATCCGGAGGCTCAGTTCGTGGCAGCCCTGCATATTATACTGGATTGGACAGTTCCTTATCTTGCGTGCATGAACCGGGGAGAGTTGCCAGAGGATGAAACTCTAGCCAGGCAGATTGTCCGGCGGTCCAAGTCTATGACCATTGTCAATGGCGAATTGCATCATTGCAGTGTATCAGGGGCGTTTCAACGCTGCGTCTCTCCTGAGGAAGGCCGTGAAATCTTATGTGAAATCCATGGAGGGGATTGTGGTCACCACGCCGGTTCAAAGTCTCTGGTGGCAAAGGCGTTTCGTCACGGGTTTTACTGGTTGACAGCTCATGCTGATGCGGTGGACTTGGTTAAATGGTGTGATGCCTATCAGAAATTTTCAAGGCGTGCTCATGTACCGGCTCAAGAATTGAGGATGATTCCAATTACTTGGCCGTTTGCAACATGGGGGCTGGATATGGTCGGACCTTTTAAAAGATCCAAGGATAAGAAAACCCACCTTTTGGTGGCAGTTGACAAGTTTACCAAGTGGGTTGAAGCGGAGCCTGTCAGCAAGTGTGATGCAGCTACAGCGGTGCAGTTCATTAAAAAGGTGATCTTCCGGTTTGGCTTTCCACACAGTATCATTACTGACAACGGTACCAATTTATCCAAGGGGGCTATGAAGGAATTCTGTGAACGTGAACGCATCTGACTTGACGTATCATCAGTGGCTCACCCCCAGTCCAATGGGCAGGCAGAACGGGCTAATCAAGAAATCTTGTGAGGCATCAAACCCCGGCTTATGGTTCCACTGCAAAGAACACTGGGATGTTGGGTTGAAGAGCTACCATCTGTGCTATGGAGTATGAATACTACGCCCAACCGATCTACAGGATACACGCCGTTTTTCATGATCTACGGAGCGGAGGCGGTTCTCCCTAGTGATATCCGACACGATTCACCTCGTGTGGCGGCTTATGTTGAAGCGGATAATGAGACAGCACGGCAAGATTCTTTGGACCTATTAGATGAGGAGCGCGACATAGCGGCTGCCCGCTCGGCGATTTATCAACAAGATCTTCGTCGCTACCACAGTCGCCGGGTCAGAACCAGAGTTTTTCAAGAAGGAGATTTGGTGCTTCGGCTCATCCAAGACCAGACGAATATGCACAAGTTATCCCCACCTTGGGAGGGACCTTTCGTGGTCAGCAAGAATCTGCACAACGGGTCGTAATATCTGATTGATATTCGAGAGCATAAAGACTCACGCACATCCGAGGAGGAGACCAACAGGCCGTGGAACATAGCTCATCTTCGGCCTTACTACACCTGAGCCATTGGCTCTATCTATGTACATATCATGACAGTGTATATATTATCTTTGATATAATAAAACCGGAGCCTCAGCTAAAGCGGGGTCTCTATCCTTTCATATCATGTGTGGTTACATGGAGTGGTTCTGTTTTAAAGCGGCCTCCGGTTTACCCCTTGAAAATTGCTTTTCAAAAAAGCTTTGTGATATCACTTGGGGCCTTGGTCGTGTCCGAACCAATGCGATACCTTTTGATAGGCGAAAGCCACCAGATCACTTGGGGACATGGTCAAGTCTGAACCAGTCACGCCTCTTGATTGGCCTAAGGCCACAAAATCACTTGGGGGCTTGGTCGAACCCGAACCATTGCCACGCCTTTTGATCGGCATATATGCCACGGTTTCATTTGGGGACCTGGCTGACTTGAACCTTTGTCACTCCTATTGGGGGCTTGGTCCTGTCCGACCATGGTAACACCATCTGATCAGCTCAGTAAAGCATGTTTTTTACAAACGGTTGTTATCATTGCCTTTGTTTCCATATTTCTTTTATGACTATTCCTTAATTTTTGTTGTGTTTTCCTTTAAACCCAACAACACTTTTTTACCGGTTCAACTGACGGATTCGGTTCATTTTTATTCCGGAGAAATATGCCCAGTTTACCTTTCCTGTTAACATCATGGAGTAACAGGGGGGCTCATAATGACCTAGCACGGTTTACATGGGAGCTGTTTTCTCCCCTTTGACAGTAATGGTTTATAAAACCTCCGCTTCAAGCCTGGCTAAGCCAAATTCATGCCCAGCGATGGCAGGTATTTTGTATCGCCTATTTGGTTATATGTCTTAAATACATTGATGATATATATATCAAGGTCATAAACCGGCTGGCGGTATAACCGCCACCGCAGTTCAAGATTTTCTGATTGCAGGAAATATAAATTGAGGATTTCAAGCAAAAGCATCAGTATTTATGCACGAAGGCATATTTAAAGCGGAAGTATTGGCTATCCTATTACAAGGCAACGCGGTACCCAAATAAGATCATTGTTCTTCTGGCGGATCATAATAAAGTAGCTATTTAAACCGGCTTCCGGTTTAAGCCTGCTCATCGTCCCGCGCCGCTTCAGCTTCCTCATCTCTATCCATTGGCTGGAAATCAACAGTGGTCCAGTCGATTCCCATTAAAGCTTGAAAGACAACCTCTTCATGGATCAGAGAAGACGGTTCAATATCAGGAGCGTAAGTATGCTTACGGTTTGGAGGAATCAGATTCTCCGCTTCAAGAGTTGGTGCAGCCACACGTTTGTTCTGATCATTATACTGAGCTTGATAATGTGACAAGTCTGCCTCTTAAGCCAATTGACAAGCCAGAGGGCGCACTGCACGGTTTATCGCCCTCAGGTCATCCTCATTGAACTCTGAGCCATCTTCCTTTAAACTAGGATAGCCTTGAGCTGCTTCAACAGGATCGAAATCTGGCACCCATGCTTTTGCCCGGATCAAGGCATTAATTGCTCCGGTTCGAGCAGCAGATTTCTTCAGTTCTTCAATCCGGGCAGGAAGCATTGACAACCTCTTCAGAGTATCTTGGATTAAAGTGGGTGTCGGATTGTTATGAGATGCAGTGGTGATGATCCGCTGCGCTCCGGTATACAGCTGTTCAATTAAGGTGTAGGCAGCCTTCAGCTTCTTCCGAACATCTGACCCTAAGTGGCCAATGCGTGTACCTGCACCACGCCAGGAACGATCACAAACCGGATCTATTATAAGCAGGCCAGAGTTGTCAAAGAAACCAAAAGGAGCTTACCAAAGATAGCAGCGGACATGGAATGTACTTGCCGCTTTACGGCGGTCAGCTCATCTACCACCGGTTTAAGGGCAGCTTCAACGTTTTCAGCTCTTTTTATTAAAGCGGCCTTCTCAGTGGCCCAATCAGCCCGCTCCTTCTTGAAGCCCTCCTTCAGCTGTTCTGTGATGCTCAAAGCGCTGGTTAATTCTTCCCTTGCCTTGTCGGTTTCAGCTTGTTGGGTCTTCAAAGTTTCCTGCAGATCAGTAATCCGGTCCTCTTTGATCCTCACTTCAGCCTGCATAAAGACAGTATTTGGCTTTAAACAAATGGTACAAGAATTTGAAGTACCAACCACATAACAAGTTATACGCTTGATACTTGGGCGCTAATGCACCTTCAATTTTCATCTATTACTAAATCGCAAAGTCCCAAGCTCAATACAGGTATTCAACTTGGCACTTGGGGGCTAATGGCCATCTGTTCAGTTATGTTCTGATGTTAGAATCTTTATTGGAGTCCCGGTTTAACTATACTAAGTTGAACCGGCCCTTGGGGGCTACATTGATGGATTTCAAAGTATTGAGGATTATATTCAAGTCCCGGTTTGAAGAAGATTACAAACCAGCCCTTGGGGGCTAGGAGGATTGATACAGTGGCAGTAATTAAAGAAAGAAGAAGCACAAGGAAGTTACCTCAAATTTATCCCTCATCATCTTTACCAGACCAGCTTCACAGTCATGACTAGTATATAGCCGGTTCAAGTAACCAGAGTGAAGATCCTGGGCACTCAGAGCAGCATATGTTTCCAGATTAACATCCCATTTGCCTTTGTTCATGGCAGAAGAATCTTCTTTCACAGTATGCTTAGTTAAAGCGACAGGATTCCCTGGTTCAAAGCGGCCTACGCCAGTAATTACAACGTCATCATCCTTGGACTCGCTGGTTTGCATTTGTGCTGTCGGTTTATCGGCAGGTTTTGAAGGACTGCGGGATTTTTCAATCCGGACGGAGTTGGCAGGCTGGTCAATAGGGACTGAAGTATTGATAGGCCTTTTCTCAGGAATAGCATCATCTTGCAAAGGAGAATCATTGGGAATATCCTCATAAACGAACGCTTCAACATCTAGTGCTTTGTCTTGTTCATGGGCGACATCTTCCTCGGCCGCTTTATCCAGACGGGCTTTCTTGCTCGGTTTGGGTTTAGCCCTGAAAGAGAAACAAGGAGTCAAGGAACAGCATAAGTTATAACACAGTATACCAGAAGCATATGTTCAGCTTAGCTTACCCAAGAACCGTTTTCAGTGGTGGCAGCTGAGTGGCCGATGATTCACCAGAGGATGAATGAGAAGTAACCTGATAATTGGAGTCGGGCGGATTAAGAGGTTGATGGATGAAACCCGCTTTAGGATAAAAATTAAGAAAAAGGTCGGAGACCTCTGAGCGGCGTTTTCGAACCGGACTGTTTGGTAAACCGGCGGAGGTAACTACCTGGCCGCTGTGCCGGGTTGTGCGGCGAGCTTCATGTTGCTGAGTCTTCATAAGAAATTTGGGATCCAAGTAAGCAAGAGGATGAGAAAATTTAACTTTCCGGTTTGCTTGGCGAAATTTTGGCAAAGGCAAAGGATCTGAATCGGAAGAGAGAATAGTTACCTCAGCGACATCAACATTACTGGCTTCAGCGTCGTCCTGACAAGTATCATCATCAATAAGGCGTGTAAAAAGTTAGCCTAGTGAATCAAGTTCTACCTCAAGGTCCGTGTTACCCACATCATCATCAACAGCCGGATCAGATGAAGCGGTGGTTTTCCTTTTGTGAGCTGGCTTCTTGATAACCTTGGTCTTTGGCCGGGTTGACCGTTCTGCTTTCTCCGGTTTGTCTTACGGAAGCTTCTTGGTCCAAAACGGATTATCACCCTGGTTAAGCAGCAATTGATGTCAGACAGAGATAGCAATAACAGGTTCAGTAAAAAGTACAATCAAAATCTTACAGCTGGCGGTTTGTTGGTTGCATAGAAAGGGAGTAGGCTGGTTTGAGCGCAAAGGTGTTCTGGTTCGTTCAACATTTTCTTCACAGCATCTGTGACTTCATCATCTGAGAGCTGGATTTTGGTGTGTCGGAGCGGGTCATCGACGCTACCAGTATACTTGCACATTAAACCGGAGCGCCGGCTAAGAGGCAGTATGCTCCATGATATCCAACAGCGTGCGAGATCTACTCCTGTTAAATCGTTAGCCATGAAGGCTCGAAGCTTGGACAGTTGCGGAGCGTATTTACTCCTCTCCTTGGCACTTAACCTTTGTGGGAAGGGGTGTGTATTGCGGAGCCGCTCCGGACGAAAGCTAGGCAAAGGATTCTCATCGTCAGGGGAGGTATCTTTGCAGTAGAACCATGTGGCATTCCACTCCTTGGGGTGACTGTGTAGTCTGGCATGGGGATAAGTGATCTCTTTTCTTTTCTGAATTGCCATACCGCCCAATTCGGTATTGGGGCCATCAGTGAATTCTGTGCGGCGGTTTAAGTGGAAGCAGTCTCTAAACAATTCAACTGAAGGCTCCTCTTGAAGGTATACCTCACAGAGCACTTGGAAGTGACATAGGTTTGTAACAGAATTGGGGCCAGTATCTTGCGGGCGGAGCTGAAAATTGGCTAGCACATCCCGGTAAAATTTAGAACCGGGCGGCTTGAAGCCCCAGGCTAAATGATCTGCAAAGATCACAACCTCTCCCTCTTGAGGTGTGGGAGGACATTCATCACCAGGAACCCTCTAGTGGATAGTATCTTTGCTGTCTAAAGCGCCGATCAAGACTAAATCATCCAGCTGAGTTTCTGTGACGCGAGAAGGAACCCAGTTGCACTCATATACTTGTTTGGCCATGGTGAGATCTACAAGAAATAGGTGATTCCGGTTCAAGAATATGTTGGATAAAAGAAGGTGCTGGTATGAACAATGCTAAACCGGAGGCAGTTCATTTAAACCGGATTTCTATGAGGTGGCATCATATGGATAAAGAATTCTGGCGGTTCAACAAGGGGACTAATGGTGTATACCGGTTTACTAACTTTTTCTATATTAAGTTAAACCGCCTGATCTAAACATTGAAGGCAATTGCGAATGGCTAAGTATGCAGAAACAGGTTTCACAAAGTCTTATTGCAGCAATGGATCTGAAGCAAGTTCAGAAAAACAGAAAATATTCAAAAGGGTAAAGCAGAACGGAAGTAAATCAATGGGCAGGTATGTGGATGAGATCTATAAACTTGAGTGTGAAACTACAGGCGGATGCTAAAAAGCTACTGCTAGTCAGAGTAGGGTTTCACAGATCTATCCAGGAGTCTGGGTACGAGCATGAACAAGTCATGAACACGGCAAGAGCACGAACCCTAGAATAGATCTATATTAAGAGGAACAAAAGGCTTACCAGAATCGAGGAAGACGCGGAAGGCTACCGCGGTGCTCTAGTGCGTTCAGGTTGATGCAGCAGCCCAAGACGGTGCAGAGGTCAACGGCGGCGGCGGAGCTCTGAGGCGGGCGACGCGAGGAAGACGAAGAGAAAGAGACGAAGGGGAGAAAAGGAAATGACCCTTCGGTCCTATTTATAAGGCAGGGACGTGTGTCAGGCATGCGAATCCAGGAGCCAAAAATTTCGGAAGTGGAGCTGCTGCTTTGGGCATTGCAGTTCTATTAATAAAAGAAGGCGTCATAAATGTTAAACTTCGTGATGACATCATGCCGGTTTACAGCAACCAGAGATGATGACGACATGGCGGTTTACCAATTACCAGAAGATGTTGAAGACAAAGATTTTTATGAAGGATTGACATGAACCAGTTCAAATCAATCTGGGGCCTAATGTTGGGGATATTACCACTGGGTGTGAACCGGCCTACCTGGGCCGGGTTAACTTCATTAGTAGTATAAAGGTGATCAAGCAGATGAAGGCCCAAGGCCTGTAGTCGGTTTAGAAACTGTAGCCGTAAACCGGCTTGATATGTAAACTTGTATTGTAAGTTAGGAATAGAGAGATACCAACCGGGATACGAGTATGAACCGGTTGGGACTCTATGGGCCGATGGGCGTCACCCGTGTATATAAGGGGACGACCCGGCGGTGGTTCAAGGACAGACAACAACAACTCGAGGCCTAGGCGAAGCTTGTTTGCTCCCTAGTCATCGAGACCACATCAATTCCATCACAACTAGACGTAGGCTTTTACCTTCATCGAAGGGGCCGAACTAGTATAAACCCTTGTGTCTTTGTGTCCGCTTTAACCCCTTCAAGTTAACCCGTAGCGATGGCTCCACGACTAAATCCTTTCACAAGGACATCTGCCGTGACAAATCCACGACACCATGTAATGCCTGCAAACCTGTACCAGTCGGACAAAATCCTCCGTGCACTGAAGATGCCCTATGAGAAGATACATGCCTGTGAGAAAGGATGTGCCTTATTTAGGCTTGACTATGCGGACTTGAACTATTGTCCCATTTGCAAGTGTTCCAGGTATATTGTGGTAGACAACGGTATGGGTGAGAAGACACGGACCAAAATCCCTGTTAGTGTTCTTTGGTATATGCCAATCGTACCAAGACTTCAACATCTTTTCATGGTCGAAGAGACGGCCAGACAGATGACATGGCACAAAACAGGCAAAAGAACCGAACTAGATGCAGATGGGAAACTGATGATGGTACACACATCGGATGGTGTTGCGTGGAAAAGGTTTGATGAATTACATGCTGACAAAGCGGCAGATCCGAGGCATCCTCGAGTCGGCATCAGCACCGATGGGTTTAGTGTGTTTGGTATGACGGCAGCCCAATACAGTTGTTGGCCCGTATTTGTCTTTCCACTCAATCTCCCCCCCCCCCGGACAGATTATGCAAAGAAAGAACATTTTCCTGACGTTGATAATTCCAGGGCCCAACTATCCGGGGAAAAATATGAATGTGTACATGCAGCCGCTTAAGGACGAATTGCAAGAAGCCTGGGATAATGGGTTCAAGGCATACGATGCCTATAGCAAACGAAACTTCATAATGCGTGTCTGGTACATGTACTCGACGCATGACTTGCCGGCGTATGCGCTATTCGTTGGCTGGTGTGTGCATGGAAGGTTCCCGTGCCCCACATGCAAGGGAGCTCTTGAGTTTCATTGGCTTCAGGCCGGTCGCAAGTTTTCTTGCTTCGACATGCATAGACAGTTCCTGGATCCTCGCCATAAGTTCAGGAAAGACAAGAAGAACTTCATCAAAGGTAGAGTTGTAAAAAACTCTGCACCACCTGCGTTGACAGGCCAACAGACCCTGGATCAGTTAAACGCTCTCGAGCCAGATCCAGAGCGTCCAGGGTACTTCAAGGGGTATAATTCTGAGCACGCCTGGACTCACAAAACATGCTTATGGGATCTGCCTTACTTCAAAGACCTCCTTTGCCCACACAACATTGACGTGATGCACACTGAGAAGAATATCGCCGAGGCACTTTTTGGTACATTGTTCGGCATAGATGGGAAGTCAAAGGATAATACTAAGGCTAGAGTCGATCTGGAGGCGCTATGTGATAGGTCGTTACAAAACATGAAAGAACTGAAAGGAAAGCAGAACTGGACGAAGCCAAAGGCATGGTTCAATCTTGGAAGGCCAGCTATGAGGGAAATTATCTTGTGGGTGAAAATGCAGTTGATGTTCCCCGATGGGTATGCAGCGAATCTAAAGAGGGGAGCGAGTCTTGATAAATTGAAGATATTTGGTCTCAAGAGTCATGATTGGCACATATGGATTGAGCGGGTAATGCCGGTGATGTTGCGTGGCTTCATCCCTGAGGATGAATGGCTAGTACTGGCAGAACTCAGCTATTTCTTCCGTGTTCTTTGTGTGAAAGAACTATCGCCTGGCGTGCTATAAGAAATGGAAGAGTTGGCGCCAGAGTTGATCTGCAAGTTAGAGAAGATCTTTCCACCAGGCTTCTTTAATCCAATGCAGCATTTGATTTTGCATCTCCCGACAGAGGCAAGATTGGGGGGCCCATGCAAAATCGTTGGTGCTACCCAACTGAGAGGATGCAGAAGACGCTTCGAGAAAAATGTAAAAATAAACGTAGAATTGAAGCGTCTATGGCTGAGGCATTCATCACTCAGGAGGCGGCAAACTTCATGACAGCACACTACGAAACCAAAAATCGTCATTTTCATAATCCGAAGCCTCGGTACAATGCTGACGAGCCTAAAAAGGGTGGATCCAACCTCAGCCTATTCAAAGGCAATCTCGCACCAGCCAGTGTTTCAAATCCAGTATCTTTGGATAACGAAGAATGGCAGACCATTTCATTGTATATCTTCAACAACCTGGTAGAAGTGTGGCCGTACATCGAGTAAGTTCTCGGTACATTGTTTCGCAACTTCTATTTCCTTTGAACTGCTCTTATTCCTGGATATTTCATACAGTCGATACGTCGCCCTATTCTCATATGGAGCGGTGATCCAAAAGGATTCCGTCGAAGAGTATGAGCTTCTCGCAAAGCAAGGAGGCGGCTATCCCGGTTTCATCTCTTGGTTCAAACAAACGGTAAATTCTATTAGACAATTTCATTTCATTCGCTAATTGGTGCGTAATGCAACAATCCTTTCATATTAAACTTGTAGGCTAATTCAGAGTCTATGGACGCCGAATTGAGACAAGTCGCTAATGGTTTTGACTACAAGGTCCGTTCATTTGACAAATACGACATCAACGGGTATCGTTTTCGTACCTATGGCAAAGAGCTATCTATGGCCGACCGAAAGTCTACAAATTGTTGTGTATCTGCTATCGGCGAAGGAGGTACCGAGTATTATGGGAGAGTTGAAGCAATTTATGAACTTCTATTCTATGGTGAAAACCCACCGAATGTCGTGGTCTTCAAATGTTATTGGTTTCAGCTGTAGGAGACTAGAAGGACTCATGAACATATAGGGCTAGTTGAAATCAACCAAAGCACCCATTTAGATGTTCCTGATGTCTATATTATGGCTCAACAGGCGACCCAAGTATTCTATCTACCCTGGGCCTGCCAAACTAATCCAAATTTGAAAGGTTGGGATGTCGTTTATGAAGTACTGCCACGTGCTAGACTATCTCCCCCAAAGGAAGAGGATTATGAACCTCACATTAACCCAGACACATATGAAGGAGAATTCTTCCAAGAGACACGTCTTTCCAAAAAGCGTTTCAAGAACCGGTATACTTCACCCCAAAACATTGAAGTAGACAGCGACAATGAATCCCACATCACCCCAGAGGAGGAACAAGAAGAGCCAGAACAAGAAGAGGTTACTGCTGCGGAAGACCTCTCAATGCTTGACCGATTACGTAAAGGTGGCCTTCCACATGTTGATGCCACTGAACCCTATGAGCCCGTCATTGATTATAGTGATGATGATGATTATGCATTTATTGATGATACTGATCGAGATTATTAGTAGTGTCAGGTATTCAATTTTTTTATGTTGTACTTGATGATGATACACTTAAGTGATATACATATTATTATTCATGTCGGTATTTTTTTATGTTGTACTAATTTCATTTACTCTTTGTCATGGCAGCTGTTGAAAGATGGAAGGGGAGCCGACTGAGGCCAAGGACAAACGTGCCCAAATTGAAGGTGTGCCACACCATCAAGGTAGCTCCAGCTTATATCAGTTTGGGCAGAATTGGGTAATGTGGTTTGATTCATGATTAATGCAATTCATTCATCATGCTAGCTTGAGCCCTTTAATTACTAATTTACTTTGTTTCTCTCTTTCAGGCATGCCACAATAAGACGGATAAGGTGCCAGGGGGGTACGACCTGTATGCCATGGCCCACACTGCCTCTTACAAGCAAGTCAAGGGGAAGGCGAGGAAAGGGGAGGAGTTTAACCCGAGCCAGATCCCCTACAATCCAGAGCAGGTGATGATATCTAGTGGCGGGAGGTCCCATGGCTCCATAGCCATTGATCCAGAGATTGCTCCTGAGCCCACGGTGAGTTTAATTTGAATGGACGTTACTTGCTAGTCTTAACATTTGAGTGCCATCATGCTAACGAAACATTGGAAATGATCTTTGGTGCAGCGCAACTCCACACAAGCATCACACGATCCTTCTCCAGCTACTGGCATGAGCCAGCCCGCTCCCACACCTCCATGATCAAGGTAAGTTTCTCTAGTTTTTTGCTTAACAAATGCATAAAGACCTAGACTTAGCTTTATTTCATCCAATATGCTTACCTTAATGACCTAGAGTTAGCTTCTTTTCCTGCAAAATGACTTAATAAGCTTACCGACCTCCAAAACCAGCCATTTTACCTAAGTTAGCTCTAAAACGATCTATACTTAGCTTTGTTTCCTCCAAAATGACCTAAGTTAGTTATAATATGCTTAGTTAACTAGCTTTGCTCAATAATGACATGTACTTACCTTACTTATGTAAAAAAGGCATAATTAGCTTAGTTAGCTCATAAACGATCCATTTTACCTACATTAGCTCTAAAATGATGCATTTTACCTAAGTTAGCTCATAAACGATCCATTTCACCTAAGTTACCTCACAAACGATGGCGTGCTTCTTCTTCTAGTCTTCTTCTTCTAGTCACCTTTTCCTAACTTTCTTATTTGCCATTTTGCAGATTTCATTCACTTCTCGGGAGCTAGCTTGCTATGGAGTGCTTGTTTTTTATTTCATTCTCTTCTAGTATTCTTCTAATGGTTGCAACTTATGTGTATGCTACGATGGAACTTGCTATCTTGATGAAACTTTGCATTGTAATATGTATGTGCAACCTCCTAATGGTTGCAACTTATGTGTATGTGCAACTTGCTATGTATAAGTGGATGGAACTATATATGTATGTACGATGAAACTTATGTGCAGTTAAATAGCCCTGTGAAATATATCTATATATGTCATATATATTTGCTGTGAAAATTGTTGGATTTAAAAAAACAGAAAAAAAGAGACAATATGCAGGCTCTTTGCCGTCTGCCACCGACGGCAAAGGGCTCTTTGCCATTAGCAGCGGACGGCAAAGAAGCCACGTGGTAGGCAACTGTGCTTCCTGGGAGGCTGACCTATTTGGTCAGTTTGCCAACAGTGGCTGACGGCAAAGAGGAAAAAAACTTTGCCTACAACGGCGGACGGCAAAGAGGAAAAAAACTTTGCCTACAGCGGCGGACGGCAAAGGCTTGCCGTTAACCACCTAACGGAGTAACAGTGCAATTATTGCCATCAGCATTCTTTGCCGTCGGCAGCTGATGGCAAAGTACCCTTTGCCGTCAGCCGCCCGAAGCGGACGACAATGTAGCTCTTTGCCGTCCCTTACATTGCCGTCCACTTTTGCCGTCCGCGGCCGACGACAAAGACCTTTGCCGTCCGCCATCCATGCCTTTGCCGTCTGCCGTGGCAGATGGCAAAGTAGCAGATTCCTATAGTGATGGACCCGTAGGTCTAAAGTAAACTACTCACACATCACTGGAGAGGCAATGGAGTTGATATAGAGGCCCTCCGTGATCAATGCCCCCTCCGGCGGACCTCTAGAAAAGGTCCCAAGATGGGATCTCCCGGGTACAGAAGGTTGCGGCTATGGAATTAGGTTTTCGTGGTGCTCCTGGATGTTTGCGGGGTACGTGGATATATATAGGAGGAAGAAGTACATCGGTGGAGCAACAAGGGGCCCACGAGGGTGTAGGGCGTGCCCAAGGGGGTAGGTGCGCCCCCTGCCTCGTGGCCTCCTTGATCGTTTCTTGACGCCCACTCCAAGTCTCCTGGATCATGTTTGTTGAGAAAATCACATTCCTGAAGGTTTCATTCCGTTTGGACTCCATTTGATATTCCTTTTCTACGAAACACTAAAATAGGCAAAAAAACACAGCAATTTGGGTCGGGCCTTCGGTTAATTGGTTAGTCCCAAAAATGATATAGAAGTGTAAAATAAAGCCCATTAACATCCAAAATAGATAAGATAATAGCATGGAGCAATCAAAAAATATAGATACGTTGGAGATGTCAATCCACGGTTCTCCAAAACATCGGTTCCCTCGGGAGAAAAAAGAAGATTGCCGTGACATATGGAGGAGACCACACTGGAAACCAATAAGGGTACTCATCTTCCCTTATTCGTGCAAATCTTACGCGTCTGCTTGCACGGTATTCATCCCACAGAAGACACTAGTTGACCGCTTCTTCTTGATACTAGATGTTCCTAGTAACTCGCGATGCACAAGGTTTCTCCTCATATACTATTTCACCTTAGCTAGAGGTCCGTCGCCCCCCTGAATTTCAATTCCTGGTTAGTTGATCCCCAATTAACGGAAGCATTGCCCGGCGTAAGAGGCGCTAGTCCGCCTATTACGCCGGGGAAGCAGCGCCTCGGTGTTTATCTTAGGGGCGTGTGGGGCCTAGAGCTACTGGCGCCCAATCTGGAGGTCGGCCGGGATTAAAGGGATGGCCTGGGGGCGCTGCCAAGCACGGCGGTGGTGTGAGGTCGAGGGAAGGGCGGGGCGGCGGAGGTAGGGGTTTGGGACGGTGGTCGCTGGCGGTTCGAGAAAGATCGTCAACAGTGACTAGCGGGAGGTAGAAGAAGGCCATCTGCCCGTTCCTTATAGATCGGATGGTTCATTAAAAAAATCGACTGACCTATTTATTTTTAGTCGACTGTTATCTTGATATGACCACATGTGGTGGTGTGCTGGAGGAGTACCTGCATTTCATGTGCTCATATATTACAAAATCATACGGAGTAGAATCTAATTTTGTTTGCCATGCAATTTTGTAGAGCTATCATATGTCTCCTGTCATTTATTTTTCAGCCACCTGCTATCTGCTACTTTTATAGTGCACTAGTTCTGCACACACTTCACCCATACTCTTACTATTGTGTTTTTATGCAAGGGTATTTCAGAGTTTGCCTCGAGAGAAGCGGAAAAGAAAAGAGAGAAGTTGTTCCAGCTTTCTACGCGGGTAAGCACGACACGTTACAGCGCTATAAAGGGTGCAGTGTCAGCAGATGGAGATGGTAAACGTAGCTCTGGAGTTGATGACCTCGCTCGCAATGAACCACCATCCTAGGTGCTTGCTTTAACTTCGCGGTGTCATATGTGGTTGCATGTTCCATATGGTGTCTAGCTTGTATTCGAAGGCTGAAGTCGGTCTTTATTAAGATAAGGAAAGATATTTTTTACATGAACCACCATCCCGTGAGCACCAGAAGAAAAATAGCTAGTCAGGGCACTGGCCGAGCCAGTGACAAGCGCAGCAAAGATAGGAATCACCTGGAAGCCAACTAAAAAGCTGTGATGCTGGCGAAGCAGCCTGCCTCCCACCAGGCTCTCAGGTCTTAGATGATCATGCTCACCACTCCAGCCGGATGTCTAGCTTGTATTGCTTCCAATTTGGTTAAATTGCATCTGCTTAGCTTACACATTACACCTTTGAATATGACTTGCCTTTCTGTTTTTGGTACATACTAGTACATCTATGTATTAACCATGTTCTTACATCAAACTATTGTTCTTGTGTGTCCCTCATCAATCCCTTATGATGAGGCAGTCAGGTAAGTGGACTACTCATTTAAAGAATGCAGCGTCAGCCTCCCGAGATGATTCTCAAGAAACAACAAGGCTAGATGAAGATAGTGAACGTAGCTCTGTAGTTGATTAGCGCATTTCCCCTACACTAGCATCGCAGGTGCTTGCTCTAACTTGGTAGCGTGATATGTGGTTGCATGTTGCATATGGTGTCTAGATTCTAATTCTTCCAATTTGGTTAAACTGCATGTGCTATTCTGCTTAGCTTATACATTATACCTGTTAATGTGACATGCCTTCCTGTATTTAGTACATAGTACATCTGTCTATTAAGCATGTCTTTACATAAAACTATTGTTTTTTTGTATCCCGCATCAATCAATATGACGAGACACCTTTAGTATATGCAGTGCGATATTAGTTGCATCTTTCATATGATTTATAGCATGCGCTGCTTCTAATTTGTTGAAATTCCATTTATGATTGGATGATTTTAACTTGGCAGAGTCATATTTGTTGCATCTTTCATGTGGTGTCTAGCTTGCATTGCTTCTTATTTGTTGGAATGGTTTCTACTTAGTTTACACAAACAGTTGTGAACATGGCATGTCGTCCTGTTTTTCGTACATATTCCATCCTGGTATCATGTGTTTGACTTACATCAAAGTAGTGATTGTCAGTATCATGCATGAATGAGTTCTGAAGAGAGAATTTTATTGCTTTTTCTTGTCGGTTTTACTTGCAATTCAAAATCAATAAAGAGGAAGGAAGTTAGCAAGGCAGCGGATAAAGGTGCTCCTTCCAAACGGAGGGCCTCTACAGTTTCTACTCCTCCATCCCCCCAAGATGATTTCCAAGATAACACATGCATAGACACTCAACGTAGCTGTGTTTATGATGAGCACATCTCCCCTAGTGCACCATCACTGGTGCTCCCTCTAACTTGGCACTGTTATATGTGGTTGCATGTTATGTGTGATGTCTAGCTTGTATTGCTTCTAATTTTGTTGAATTCCATCTGCTTACTTTACACATTATACTTGAATAAGACACGTGTTCCCGTTTCTAGAACATACAATATCTATCTATCACACCGTGTTCTTACATCAAATTACTACTATTGTGTAACCTGCAACAATCACTTATCATAAGACACGTTTGACTTCGGAGTGTGATATAGGTTACATCTCGCATTCTTTTCTAGCTTGTACTACAAATTTGTTGAAATGGCACTTATGACGAGACAGTTTTTAACTTGGTAGAGTGATATTCGTTGCATCTTTCATATGATGTCTAGCTTTCATTGCTTCAAATTTATTCAAATGCCTTCTCCTTAGTTTACACATCATAAGCTGTGAATATGCAATTGCACTAATGATGAGAGACCTCTAACTTGGTAGTGTGATGTTGTTTGCATCTTGCATATGATTTATTTCTTGTACTGCTTCACATTTGTTTAAACACTATTTATGATGAGACACTGTTAACTTGGCAGAGCGATATTTGTAGCATCTTTCATATGGTGTCTACCTTCCATTGCATTGCTTCTAATTTAGTGAAATGTCTTCTGCTTAGTTTACACATCATAGCTCTGGTTATCTCTTCCGTCCTGTTTTTCATACATATTACATCCTCCTATCATGTGGTTGTCTAACATCAAAGTTCAGTTCGTCTGTATCACGCATCAATTTGTGCTGAAGAAATAAATTGTTATTCATTTTTCTTGTCGGCTTGACTTAACATGGCACAGAGAAAGAGGAAGAAACACAGAATGGCACGGAACGGGAACCGGAAGAATCTTGCAGATTTTGCTGGCACTAATGGTGCAATAGAAGGTCAAAGTCCAGCAGAAAATTCTACAAACAGGGTATCCCATGCTACACGAGCTGCAGAAAAAGCCAAACATAAACAAATAGCTGCCACCGAACAAGCAGAGACAGCCCTAGTTCTTGCAACACCTTCCACGGTACTACCAGCTGCACGAGTTACTCGTGCGTCAACTGAGCTAGTAGCATGTTCCCAAGCTCCCTTGCCACCTGACACTACTTCCCAAGCACTCTTGACACAAGACGAGTTAGCAAGATCAGATGAACCTTGTGAGCTTCAACAACAAGAAGGTAGTTGCTGGAGTCAAGTTACAGTTGCATGCTTCTTTATATGTAGTCTCATAGTTTGATGTACACTAACACTTCCTATGTTCATTGTTGGACTAGCACCTAGGCGCAAGAGGAAACAAACATCAGGGATAATGCTCGATAGGTTAATTAAATCTAGAGGAAGAAGAATGGAGATCCGTTTTAAGGCTGATTTAAAAAGGGCCACGTGATGTTATAGAGTCAGCCAAGTTAGTATCAGAGGCAGCGGTTGCCGCTAGGTGTCATGTATGTATCCTCCCAACATGGATTCAGTACAGGAATGACAAAGACAAAACCCAGTTCAACACCTTCCTCGACCATTTATCTGTAAGTATGGTTATGTATGGAAACTAGTAATATCGTCTTGCTCTATCCCATAGTTTCTAGGTTGCTGATAATGAGACTCCCATAATTTTCAACAGATGAGGTTCAAGTTGGATAGCCAAGATGATGCAACCAGACAAGCTTGCACCCATGTTTTCAAGTCTGCTCTGCGACAGTATCGGTATAACTTGAGGAAAATTCACTTTGAAGGCAAGGCTAACAGTGAACTTTCCCAAACATCTCCAGTGGAAAATATATCGGATGAAGACTGGAGGGGCCTCGTTAAACACTGGTCTGATCCGAAGTATCATGTACATTATATATATGTGATCAGATCACATGTTGAAGTCCTATTTACGCATGTGCCACACAAATCTATCTACTTGTAGGTGAACTGTTCAAAGAACAAGGCCAACTGTACGAAAGTGAAATTCCAACAGACGACAAGATCTCGTAGCTATATTGCACACTGCGAGGCTCTTGTAATTAGCTGCTGTTTCACTCTTTTTGCTGTACCATATTATCAGATCTATATTGACTTGTTCCAAATGCAGAGGAAAGCCCGCAAGGACCAAAAAGTACTTGAACCAAATGTTGTGGAAATCTTCAAGGACTGTCACACCAGCAAGAAGAAGGGGCATGACTACACCAGTCAAAGCCACTATTGTAAGTCCTTAATCCTCATGCCTTTTAACTACTACTTACTCTGACTTGTGCCTTGAACTGCATGGTTTGCAGTCAATGTCTATTACTCTTTTCAATTTTATACACAATTGTCGTAGCGTATCATTGCATCTTACAAGGTTTAAAAGAGAGGAGTGATGTTCCTTTGATCTTGACCTGTAATCTAGTTCCGTGCTGGACTTGCCCACGCAACGTTACAATTGCATGTTTGTCTGTTCTCAATTGTTTTGTGATATGAATGATGTCATACTATGCTTACTGTATTATAAACTTCGTCTCTTTATCATTAGTCCTCAATACAGTGTGAAGAAATAGACAATACATTAGCGATGGTACATGGTCATATGTTTGGTACCTGGTTTTATTATGTACTTTGCAATAAAATACAACTAATATTTTACATGGGTTCTCCAGAATAAGTTATGTACATAGACCAAAGCTATTTTGTTTGGTTTTGCTGCCTCCTTAATATCTTCTGTTCTGGTACTACTACTGTAAAACCTCAACTTTTCAGCGAGCTATGGAAAAAATGCTGGAACCTCCACCTTCTGAAGGTAGCGAGGCAACTATAACTGCAATGTCAGCTCTTGCTGTAATGGGCCAGTACCTGTCCACTAACAGTGCCAAAAGCACGTTCCTGCATTATACTGGGTTGGTTGTTAAGGCAATCTCGTCCAAACTGCCTCATGATCAATATATGCAAGCTCAAAACAATGTTGTAGCTGCGCTCCAGACACAAGTCCATTCCCTAACAGAGACCCTTTATGAAACAAGGAGAGACATTGTTCGAGGTTGTCAAGATTGCATGGTTTTGAAACCAGACTATCATACATTTGCTATGTTGTTCAGGAGCCTAGGAGAACTTAACGCGAAGGTTATGATGCTCCATCGGACAATACAACATGAAAACGTAACAATTAGGTCAAATGAACTGAGCTTCTGAACTTCTGGTGGTGCATTTATCTGCTAGACTGTTAACATTTATGCCAACCTTCGTTTTGTTTTATAGTTGTAATTTGTTTTGGTGCGATACAAAATTTGTTCTTAATGTGCAGCCACCGGCTAAACAAAACAGCAAGCCATTTTTGTATAGTGTAGGGTGTTCCCTATATTTGCACTGGTGGCGAACTTTGATGCCCACCGGCTGTAGTTAACATGGGCCTCCTACGGGCCTTAGAAACAATGGGCCTTCTAAGGTTGTAGAAACAATGGGCCTTCTACAGGGCGTAGAAACAATGGGCCTTATACAAGCCGTAGACACAATGGGCCTTCTACGGGCCGTATCATCAATGGGCCTTCTACGGGCCGTATGATCGGTTGGCCAAACATGGGCCAATAACAGACCACATTATGGCCGTAAATGGTCTAGAGTTGAAATCGTCCGTTCATGGGCCGACCATAACGGGCCGTCGTTAATCGGCCGTATTTGATGACGCTATGGAAACGGCCCAACGTATTAATGGACCACAAACGGGCCGACTGTAACCATAGACTGAATTTGGCCCACAAGCAGAAAATGACAGTAACGGGCCGTAAGTAAAAGAATGCTGGAAATGAGCCCAAGAATAAATGGGCCCTGAGAAGGCCGAAATATAACATGGGCTGGAAACGGCCCAACGGAATAATGGGCCGTTAATGGGTATAAAGTGATACACTGTTCATTACGGGCCAGTTTCACCACGTGCCATTAATGGGTATAAAGTGATACACTGTTCATTACGGGCCAGTTTTACCACGGGCCGTTAATGGGACGAGAGTAATAAGGGCCTCATATGGGCCGAAAGACGTCATGGGCCATACATGGGCTGGAAGTTAAAACGGGCTGGAATTATATTGGACGGCCCAGATGACGCTACTGGGCCTAATTTGGATAGGTCGTAAACGGGCCCTGGGTTAGCGGGCTGTAAATGGGCTATATGCGAACAGGTCATTAACAGGCTTGTTGTGGGCCGGCCCGCCACCTTTTGACCAAGTCAAACGGGCCGGCCTTTTCACAGGAATGGGCCTCTGTTGGGCCGTGCCATGTGTCGGCGTATCATAGGCGCTTTGGGTCCAATGAGTGGATGACATCTGTCCCAACGGTGAGCCGACACGTGTTTCCTCCAGCCAATGATGATTTTACACGTGGAAAATCCCCATTGGTCGGGGCTGTTAACGGGTTATCGGATCCAAAACCGGACCAGATAGCTTAACGGCATTCCGTTAAGGTGGATGCCACGTGTCGATCACCCTTGACGAAAGCACTTCTGTGACGCACGATTTATCGTCATGGAAGTGGACACTTCCGTGATGATAATTCTGGTAATGTCATGGAACACTTCTATGCTAACACAGGTATGACTATCTTGATTATGTCATAAAATCGTCATGGATGTACATGCATGACAGAAAATGAGACCTACTATGACAAACATGTATCATCACGGAAGTGTATTTTTTTGTAGTGCATGAATCAGAAGTTTATGATGCCAGTGCTCATCCAAGGCCCTAAGCAACCCAGCAACGACATTGATGTGTACCTAAGGCCATTAGTTGAAGAAGTTTTACAGTTGTGTAATGGAAAAGGTGTCACTACAAGAAATATGTCAACTCGTGACCTTCTGTCAGTGACCCTAGAAGAATTGGTCATAGATCTATGACCATTTGAGACCAATTGGTCAAAAGCTATTCGGGGGGCTCCAAATCCTAAACCATTGCGACCATTTTGGTCAGAAAGGTCGCAATTTCCTTACATGAAATGGTCATAAAGCAAACAACGCTGGTCCGCTGCCTTATTTCTAGTTGTTAACGACCAATATAGATGGTCATAGCCTTGTAAATTGTGGTGGGTTGTGATGACTAGGCGCCATCTCATTAGTTTTGCCTATATGTCATGTCCATGTGTCAATTTTTGCCCTAGGTTCTGAAGCAACCTATATTTCTGTTATTCCAAAAATTTCCAAAAAAATCTCATAAATTGTTTGGATCATATCTTCATCAAATATGTCTAAAATCTTCCTTGCCTAGTTCAAAAATAATTCAACAATATTCATTTTCCTATTCTGTTCAAAGCAGCACTTTGTGAAGGAAGTGTTATTTATATATTCTTGATTTCCCTAAAAATTTGTGAAGACATTCTTCTTAGTATATGATCATCCTTAGCCAAAACTCACGCCCATTGGCCATGTGCATTTCCCGTACCGCTAATCAAACACTTGGCTGCTAATTCATGTTTGAGCATAGTTCGGTCTCCTCATGAGAATCTTATGTTATAGTTTTCTTCCTAGCACCGACCTTGGGAGTGACCAACCCACTAGACATTCCTAGTCTACCCAGAACGCATGGCAGCACCACAGTCACGCGGTGACACGCGATAGGCATGCGAGCTTATGTGCTCTATAGTTGGGGCCCTCGGCCACTGTCCAAACCTCGATGTATCTCCACCAAACCATGTATTTCTGATTAAATAGGTACTTATGTACCTAGAAATGATTTTTGGAAAAAAATAAAGAGCAAACTATGAGGCAACTGCAGTTTAAATTTGACCCGCTTCCTACTGAATCGGCAGGAATTTGACTTTTTCACTAGAGGCGGATCAAAACTTTTGACACCCAACCATTTTGTCAATTGTGCATTATATATGGACTATTATATTATAAAATTGATTATGTCCAATTTTGCAACAAATATATGGTAGGTCCTTCACAAAAAACTCATTTTGGGCACTCGGAAAAATGGAAAATGAATTTTTCGTCCACAAAAAATGAAAACTTCCTTAGGCAATTGTTTGTCCTTCCAAGATGCACCCTTGTGCATGACATGATGTCATTTGAACAAACTATGCCATGAATGTGGCCATAAGGTTGATCATTTGCTTGAAAGCCATGAATCTTCACACATGATAGCTCATTTCTGAGAACACTTTTTTAAAAAAATTGTCGTATTACAAGTTTATTATTTTTCCTGGTAACTTAGTCACATATAATGACAGAATGCGAAGGTTTTCCAATTTTTTTTTATGCCTGTTTCAAAATGCGGTCAAAACGGCGGGAATGACCGTTCCTAGCTAGTGGTTGAATCTTGTAATTTTTTGGTGTTTCTCTGATTAAATAGGTAGTTATGTACCTAGAAATGGTTTTTGGAAAAAATAAAGAGCAAGCTATGAGGCAGATGCAGTTCAAATTTGACCCACTTCCACCTGAATCGGCGGAAATTTGTCTTTTTCATGAGAGGAGGATCAAAAGTTTTGACACCCAACCATTTGGTTATTTGTACATTAAATATGGTCTAGTATTTTAGAAAAATGATTTGATACAATTTTGCAACAAATATTTGGTAGGTCCTTCACAAAAAAAGCTCATTTGGGGCACTCAAAAAATGGAAAATGAATTTTCCGTCCAAAAAAAATGATAACTTCCTTAGGCAACATTGTTTGTCAGTCCAATATGCACCCCTGTGCACAATATAAGATCATTTGAACAAACTATGCCATGAATCAAGGCAGCGTAGGAAGGGAGGTTCCATCCCGACAGAGAGGAGGACGAGCTTACAGAGGCCCTCGGGAATCCTGAACACCCTGGACGAAGATGAGGCACATCAAGCTCCGTTCCATGGGTGCATGGGTTTCCCGACAGCGCTGGTTATAGAAGTCGAGAGAGAAAGAAGAAAGAGGAAGCAAGCGAAATGCAGAAGATCAATGAAAGATTAGCGAAACTAGAGGCACTTGAGAGTCAGCGAGCTACCGGCCCATCGTCTCATCGGCACGAAGATCCTTCATTGGATAGTACCCCACCATCTCAGCGGAGAAGCAGCATGGCTTCCACGCAGCTCGCTCAGCCTAGTATGATGGCTCCTCGCTACCCCGTGGATTGTATCACGGAGAATGAACATTGTGTGCTAATGGCGAAATGCCAGAACCTGACCTTGAAGGTGGCGGTCGGCTATGTCTTACCTCCTCGAGCTGAGGGAATTTTCCATTGCCGTCCGATTCCACATGGCTTTGCAATTGTTGGGGTGGATGAAATAATGGACGGATTTGAGGGGCTGGAGCTTAAGTACCCTACAGGTGAAGGGGATATTCTTCTGGAAAATGCCTTAACGACTACCTGCCTATGGAGAAAGGAGTACACCGAGCTTCCAAACTGGATGTCGCCTCAGTAGACTCAGTCTGATCTTCAACAGACTCCTCCTCACAATCCAACTCTGCTATCTTCGCTGCCTGAGTCGTCTGCGGCGCGTCAGCCATCTCCACCGCCTCAGCGGACTCTAATAGAGGAGGCCCCTCGGCAGAATCCTCCTCCACCTTAGATGTCTCCAGCGCGTCAGCCGTTTCCGCTGTCGCAGCTGTCTCCGGCGCGTCAGTCGTTTCCTCTATCGCAGCTATCTCCGGCGCGTCAGTCGGCTCCGCCGCGTTAGCGGACACCACAACCACAACAACAACGGAAGAGAGGCGCCGTCGCTTCAGCGGCTAGCAGTACAACAAGCAAGAAATTGAAAGCTGGTCCAAGCCTTAGGGCTCCTCCAAAGTTACCATATGAGAGGACTGACGAGGAAAACAAGGACATCATGGCTGCCAAAGTGCAGGCTCATTTTGAACGGAAACATCCACCTCCGAAGGAAATAATAGATCCAATGGAAGCAAAGTGCACTCTGGATGCCCTTAAGCGACCACCACCGCCTCCGCTGCAATCACACTATGATCGCTGTATTGGAAATACATATGATGAAGTGTGGCGGTTGGGAAGTACTACCAGTGTTGCAAGACAAAGTGGGAAAAAATTCCCAGCTTGGCGAAAAGGAGAAGCAATCGTGCCCCCCACTTAAGGTGTCTAGCAATATCGCTAATCATCCGGGGCTAGCGCCCGGTACCACTCTTGGCGATTACGTGGGCAATGATGTACAATTTGAAATGGCTGAGGTAGTAAAGGTCTTTAGATACGAGAACGGGAAGCCTCTCATCAAACCTGATTAGCTCCCGCATCTACCAATGATGATGTGAAGATTACATGACTGGTACTTGGAAACCTGCAAGAAGGCTAGGACCAACAGTATGATACTGAGAATTAAAGATGAGCACAACTTCATTAGAGTCGACCTGATGCCTGTTAAATTTGTGGAATTATTTCAGTTATTCAATCAAGAGGCCCTCGAAAAAACTCTCATGACTTACTACTGTCTAGAAGTATTATTTCTGCAATTAAGTCTCTAGCTCAGCTCATTCATTGCATGCATATATAATTATCCTCACTATATTATGCAAATTGAAGATCGTCGAATGCAAAAGAGGACAAATCTATGACATTGTGTTCATTAGCCCAAATACCGTAGATGAATGGGTGGTACAAAAGAGAGGCGAAGATACCAAAGATAACTTGCTAAAAGCGTTCCTTCGACATCAAAACAAAAGAGAAATACTCTTTCCTTACAACTTCCAGTGAGTGTTACTGTCTTGTGCATATTCGGTTTTGCTTACTCGAGGGTAAGTATAATTCATGAGTTATGCGTGCGCAGGTTCCACTTTATTATGCTATCTATTAAGCTTGACGGGGGAGTAGTAACTGTCTTAGACTCGAGACATAAAGAGCAAACAGAGTGGGTGGACATGAGTGAAATGCTCCAGAGGTAAGTTCAATCATTATCGCACCATATCGGCAACTTTCTTTTATTTCCTGATATCATGTAATCATTTTATTTGGCGGGCAGGGTTTGGAAAAAATTCACCGAAATGGTTTCGGGTCTAAAGAAGGAGCTACGATTTACACACCCCAAATTAAGTAGTACTAGCTAGTTACGCGCATCTCTCATTGATTCTAGTTTCATCAATACCATTATCATGCTTGATTATCAGTTTGATTGAACTCTATTCTCGTAAAGTGTTTGTGGTAGGCACACGGGAATAATTTATGTGGACACTATGTTTACGAGTTCATTCGTCACTCGACCTCTGAGCAGGGCTTATCTAACCAACAGTTTGAAGTACGTAAATAATATTCACAATTTTATTTTATTACCATCAATTGTGTTGAGTTTCATTCATATATACTCCCTCCGTTCGGAATTACTTGTCTCAGAAATGGATGTATCTAGAACTAAAATGCGTCTAAATACATCCATTTCTGCGACAAGTAATTCCGAACAGAGGGAGTATGTATTGACCCCCTTCTTTAAATTAGATCTAGCAGAGGCGGGATGAACTCCTACCACGTGATCGCATACGAGCAATTCAAGAGGAATTGGTGGGATTCTTTGTTGACCACGTCATACCTGAACACGGAGAATACCATATAGAATTGCAAATGGATCTTAGGTAGATGATGTTAGGGATTGTAAGAGATGTTATATTGTATATATGTAGTAGCGTCGGATAGATATACGAAAACTTGTTGTACGACCAAGCACGGAGAAAGAGAGATCACTTCTCTCTATATATATGTCCATGACAATGTTGTGTAATTAATGGTTCCTTAATTTGCTTACTAGCTAGCGTCGAGTTCTCTCTATATGTAGTAGCCTACGTCGACCAAGCACGGAGAAACAGAGGTCACTTCTCTCTATATGTAGTAGCTAGCTAACACAATATGAAACCTTTAAACCCTACAAAACCCCTAAGCCCCGACCAACCATGGAGAAAGAGAGGTCACTTCTCTCTATATGTAGTAGCTAGCTAACACAATATGAAACCCCTAAACTATACAAAACCCCAAAGCCCCCCCCCTTTAAAAAACAAAAACCATAGCGTCTGGGAGTTGCTGACGTGTGGCTGCCTTTTAGTCCCGGTCGGTGTTGGTCCTCCTGCCTGGGCGCCCCACAGCAGCCACATGGAGCTCCTTTAGTCCCGGTTCACAAGCCAACCGGGCCTAAAAGTAATGGGCATTAGTCCCGATCGTTTTGTCACGGTTGCAGAACCGGGACTAAAGGCCCTCTGGAACCGGAACTGATGCCCTGTTTTCTACTAGTGTATCGCTACCTTATGGATTCATTTGATCACCTTCGTATCTAGAGATAGTTATGATTGCGGAAGAAGGTATAATTATTCAAACTAAAATTCATTTAATATAATTAAACAAATATTATTATTGTAAATCATAACTTTCTTGTGAATTTGTTTTTTAATATATTCCTTTTTAGGCGCACTGCACAAGAGGGCAAAGTCTTAGCTCCTCTACCATGCTTCTCCATTAATGTGCCTATTTGTTCACATCACAAAAGACTTGTATCGAAATGTACTGGTGAAGGCATGAAGTAAACTACAAGGGACGCTGACGTAGTATAAGCACATCATAATAGACTTATGGTTTTAGATTTAATAAATATGTTTATATGTTCATTGTGAAGAGTGTAATTGTACATCTTGGATTCGAACCCCCAAGTATATTCACGGGTGTTATGGAAACAAGGTTGCTCGTGAAAAAAGCAATTCTCATGTGCCCCAGAGGTCCTATGAAAGCCTCAATCATCTATTCCCTCCGTTCCTAAATATAAGTCTTTTTAGAGATTTCAATATACACTACATACGGGTGTATATAGACTTATTTTAGTGTGTAGATTCACTCATTTGGCTCCGGATGTAGTTCATATTTGTAGTCTATAAAAAAGACTTACATTTAGAAACGGAGGGAGTATTTGGTTGAAGATTCGCATGCATGCATGCTTATCTCCTACTAGTGGACCCGTTGCGCCAAATGTAGAGACCTGCTGATTCCATGTTAGCGATGAAAAGAAATCTATGGTTTAGTTGATATAGTTATGGGTACGCACATATGACAACAAATTTGATCTTTCTTATATGGGAAAACAGGGGTTGTTTTCAACAATCAGATGTATATACACAATTAAATTTGCTAACATAGAGTTCTGTTTGAAACAAAATGTGTGCAACAAATCTAATCCTCTTTAGTAGGAAATAAATGGTATTTTGTTGTCTATAAATGAGATGTATATACAAATTCTAATTTGGTAGCACAAAGTTATATATTCTATAAGATGTGAACATATGGACATCACATCCAGAGATATTCACATCAGCAATAAAGTTGTCTACAATCCATGTGAACGATGTGGTTTGCTAAGCCGGCCATTTCGGGGGCGTTGATTTCTGAGCGAGTCCAGGTGGTGACGATGGGCATGATCAGCACAAGTCCTGCATATTTCCCTTGTGAAGCTCATCCTCGAAGTCGGAGTTGTCGATTGTTCGCGTGTGTAGCCATCTGTTAGCATGTGGCCAGGTTGGCCGGTGGCACCCATGTTGTGTGGATTGAGTTATATTGGTTTGGCCCAGTTTTCCTCAATTAACCGGGCAATTGTCACTTTCTTAATCAATGAAAATGGAAGTCTTTTGCCTCATTTCAAAATTAAAAAAACATTAGTGACAAATAACATCCTTGGGCCGGCACCTGACAAAGTTGAAACAACATTGTTCCACACCTTCCAAATATGCGAAGGATATTGTCAATGTTGTCTTGGGCTGGTAGCCCTTCGGTTGGCATCAGTTGCCAAACAAAGGAGATTAGTAGGAATCGAAACGCTGAGGATTGACCAAACCACAACAACGAAATTGCTGTGACATTTTCATATATACATGGAGTGTCAGGTCATGGCATTGCTGAAGCGGACTAAAATTCAGGAGGATGGATGAGAATAGAGATGATGTAAAGTCAAGTCTCGGTTTAAACTGGGCATAAGAAAGTAGTACAGTGTTTCAGTAGAGCTATATCGGAATGCACAAAGGCTTAGTAACTGCAATACTAATTTACTCAAGGAAGAGTTGCACAATTTACTCAAGTAAGAGCTACTCAAATTTGTCATCAGAACAAACTGTAATAGGATCGTGGGAACTATATGTTGATGTGTACACACCTTCACAATTATAACTCTATGTAACAATGCACAAAGGAGTAGCAGCTACAATATTAATTTACCCAAGGGAGAACTAGTCAATTATGTCATCAGAATAAACTGTAATAGAATGGTGCAAATTCTGTAAACCTTGAACGGGGTGCATAGTACCTTCCAAAGCATATTAACATCAAGATGTAATAAGGCAAGAGAAAAATGATTGTAACTATCTTCTAAATGTTCAAACATTTGAGAGAGCTTAGAGAATCCGTCCTGCTGCCATTTTCTCCAATGTTCTCTTTTCCTTCTTTTACCTGCAAAAATGAAGCATGTAACACAAACTGGCAAAATCAGTGTTGTTACCAACAAACTTCCATATTATAAGAGGTATTCTGGAAGTATTTATGCTAACTAAATTCAGGAAAGACCAACAGCATAATAATTTAGCAGCCCTGTATAAGAATCGTTTCAGTCCTCATGGTGCATTCCGAAGCCCTGCAATCGAAACTGAAACATCACTCCACACTGAAATCTCTAAACACCAGTTGATCTAACTAATCGAGCAAGTAGCAGTCCTGCACTAAAACCCCTAAACACTAGTTCAGTTATCCATATTATACACATCCCTGCTACTATAAAATCTAAAAAATGAGAAACTGGACCCTCAACAACAACTGACATAAAGGCTAAGCCAGAGCAATCAACCATTACTTCTGTCGTGGCACAAAATTTCCAATAGAATCACATCTAAGAATATCAATTGGAGGGAGACAAAGGAAATCTAGGAATTCATGGTGGCAGATAAAGCAAATAAAATAATATTGTTCAGGAAACGAGATATCGAGGACACAAAAGGTTGTTTCGAGATGTTCCATACAATCTAACAGTTAGACAACACACACAAAAAAAGGTCGAATCAAAGACAAACTAAAAACCAGACTACAATATAAACTGGTTAGCTTTTTTGCTTAAGCAAAGGCCGACACGAACATTAGAAACCAAATTCAACTTATCTTTTTCGAGACTTTTACATCTGTGCCCCTCGTTCCCTAGCTTTACTCATTAATCTCCGTGCTCTTAACTTTTGCTCAATGTCCCCACTCCCTTGCCAGAAACCCTCATAACTGGGCACAACACATGTTGTCGTCAGGTCAAAGGCTTGACCGTTAACTCTGACTAGTGGGGCCACGCCGGACTGTGCCGCATTGGGTGGTGTCGCTGTTTGACCATTGGGTCATGGTTTCATTGGGCCGTCCCTTGAATTAATCGTCTGCGCGCGTCGCCAGGACAAGCCCGCTATGCATGCAACCAGCAAACCCTGCCTGCATGTGTCGATCGAGCCTGCATGCGCCGATGCCATGATCCCATGATGCGCCGACCGAGCCTGCATGCGCCGATGCGTCCACCATGATGCACTGACCGAGCAGCTTTCTTGCACGCCAGCCGCCACGGATGCAGCGATGGTCACTGCCGCTGGTTTCTCTCTTCTAGCTTGGTGGCTACATATTTGTGGCTTATGTAAAAAAAGAGCCACTCCCTTGCTTAGTTGTACTCATTCATCCCTACTAACAAAGCTTGCTTGCATTCACTAGCTAGGTGGTTACTAACAAGGGAACCCTACTAACAAGCCGAGCTCTCTCAGAAAATAATCAACAAATATGCAGTCCCAGTATGTAGATAGGGCCAACAAGCCCATAGCACGATCACATAGCTCAAACTAGGAAGAACTTAATAATAGAATAGATAGAAAACTTAATAATAGAATTTAAGAAAAGGGCCAACAAGCCCATACCAACTCCAACATAGTTCAATTACAACTTAACATAACATAGACTAAAAAAAGATAGAGGGTTTAGAACCCTAGCCACTGCCTTCTCCACCTCGCTCCTCCTCCGGACGCCCTTCTCACTGCTCCTTCAGGGCGTTGTCGATGGGGTACGGAAGAGTGTGCATGCGCGTCACGGTGGGGAAGATGTTGTTGTACTCCGTGAACCTGTTGTGGGTGGTGAAAGTGATGAACTCGGAGCCACACTAAAACACCCGGCCAAGGAGGTGGAAGGCATCGAATATGTTGGTGAAGTGGGCAAGGAGAGCAACCACCACCCGGTTTTGGATGACCTCCTCGACGCGGAACATCGTTGGAGATCCCCTCGGGAGGTGGTGGTAGCCGGACGCGAGGAAGAACTCGGTGAAGTTTCTTGAGGTCCTTAGCCTTGATATCGCCCACACACGTAGTGTGTGATCATTGTACACACCGGTAGGGTAGAGACTTTCCGGCACGGTGGGTGGAAAGCGGTAGGTTGGTCTGGTGTACTGCAGGGCTGAGGGATGTGCAGAAGATGGAGAAGGGGTCGAAGAGCAAGAAGGGTAGATGGATGAGGGATGGCAGAGGTAGAGGGTGGTTTAAAGAGCCGTAGTGCTACGTGTTATTTGGCTGTGGCAATAACGGGGTCAAATGTGAAGTTAGTAGCCCGTTTTCAAAACCACCGCAGCATTGGGAGTGTACACACGTGGGAAACGATGGTTTGAAAAGAAGAAGAAAACGAAGCTAATTCCACGCGTGGGAATCCGTGGTCAAACCATATATTATATGAACAAAAAGAGACAATTTTTGAAGAGCTTGTGGCCATTTTGAATCATAAAAATAAATTTGGCCCTTAAAATTTGGTCATTTTGCATGATAAAAAGAGATAGAGGGCTTCTGGCCATTATACAAATGCAAATGACCCATTTTTTGATAGTTTGTGGCCATTTTGCATGATAAAAATGAATTCAGCCCTTATAAATTTGGTCATTTTACATTTGTATAGAACAAAAAGAACGATGCAAAAAACAGAGCAAACGGTGCAAAAAAACAATGCAAAATACTGTGCCAGCATATTCACAAAAAACAGAGCAAACGATGCAAAAAAACAACGCAATTCAACAGCCCAACCAGAGCTTGGTTTCCTTTTGGGCCCCATAACAAAGTTTCTTTTTCATGGAGTCAGTGGTGGGCGAGCAGCCGAGCACAACCCATAGGATCGCCTCTCACGGATCGCCCCACGATCCAACGATGCGGAGCCGTCCTTGTGATCCAATGGCCCACCTAATTCCTTCTAGAAGGCCAGATCTTAGGGCTGTCGCTTGGCGTGAGGGTATGATCGGACGACTGACGTTGTGAGCTAGGGTTAGGCAAAACCCCGCGGGGTTTAGAGGGGTTTTGAGCTGGTCAACGGGGTGTCAAAAGCTTTAACTGATCATAACTAATTTAAAAAAAATCGAAAAAATATGAAACCTTCACCGTTCGTTGTTTTATAAGACAAACAAACGAGGAAAAATACTAAACTTGGTCTATGGTCATTTTCATGAAAAAACCCTAGCTAGCACGATCGAGGTCAAATGAGCACCATTAATTTTAAAAAAATCAAAAAATATAAAACCTGCGCACACTACTAGGGAAAAGCCTAGCAGCAGCGCGGGTTTTAGGCCTATCAGTAGCGCGGGGAGGAGCGCTACTGATAAGGCGCTACAGCTAAAGCTTAGCAGTGGCGTGCCTAGACCCACGCTACTGCTAAATTGAGTTAGTAGTAGCGCTTCTCCAGAGGAGCGCTACTCGTAATTAGTAGTAGCGCTTCTCCTTGCCCGCGCTACTACTATTATTTAGTATTTTATTTCTTTTTTATTTCATGTTGTATTCATACACCTTTACACAAGTTATCATACAATAGGAATTTAGAGATTGTTTTTACATCATAATGAGTTTTTACATCACGGGGTGAAAGAATCATGGACTAGTTTCAAGTGGATGTGTCCATCCACTTGAAACTAATCTGCGGTTCTTTCACCCAATGATATAATAATATCATCATCATCATCATATCATTAACAACTTATCATCATAATATATCATTGTCATGTAACACCTCCTCAAGATCATCGTTTTCATCAATGACATCACATAGCAAATTGGTCACTAGTCATAATCACAAGTACTCCTCATTATCAACTCTAACACATTACCACATAATAAACATATTGTACCTCATATGACCTACTACATTTGATTAAGACCTACTACATTTTCTAAGGTAAAATAGAAAAAAACAAGATAGCCCCTGACTCTCCATTATGGAGAATGGAGATTAGCCTGTCTCCAATTCTTGCCTTTCGCTGAATGTTACTTCCAAGAACCTCCTTGCGAATGTCCATACATTTCCTCCATTCTTTGATGAACATGTGTTCACCGGTTTTAGAAATCCGATATGCACAGGTGAGCTCCCTAGATTTACCTGGTAGTATGCTCAGAACTGTAAGGCGACCATTCTGATACATCAGATGAGGCACACAATCCATCGGGAGTTTCTGTTGAAAAACATAGTAATAACCTCGTAGTTAGCAATGATATACTAGTTTTAGAAGTATGCAAAAGATGCACGGATGTCTTAATAGTAAAAAATCTTACCAGGGTATCTCCAGAGAAGTTACTGTGGTTCAACACGTGCACTAGTGGCACGTATTCACCATAATTTGGAGGAGTTCGATAATAGTTATTGTAATCCTCAAGAAGAGTACAAAATGCGATCAGATGATTTTTCTCCTTATAAGTTAATTCAGAGCCATCGGTGTAGTGGGTTTTGTCTACCATTTTCCGCACAGTGTTTGAAGAATCAAAATAAGCTGTCAATGGAAATAAGTTGTCAACTATTTTGAAATAAACAATATAAATTAGTTAATAACTATGTTTGAGAAACTCACATAGCGGTACAATCGGAAGCGTATCAACAAGGATCCAAATGTCCATATTGTCTTGCTCGATGTCAGGATCACCAAGATCCATGGTGACAATCATACCCTCATAAAAACCATACATTTTGCAAAGTGCTTCCCAATTTTGGCAACCAAAATGGGTTACGCTCTGAGCATTGCACAGATTTACTTCAAAATCCATATCATGATGGGTCCTTAGGTGTATTTTCTTTGTTTCAAAATTTTCATGGTCTTCAAAACCCATCCTCTCCAAGACATAGCGTCTTGCATGGCATGGGATAAGCTAGTTGAATTGTAAAAGATGAAAATTAGACGTTTAAATAGTTGAAGTCATGCTTAATTACGAAAAAAACACTTCTCGTTGTTGCGTACCATTTCAACATCGAAGGTCTCCTCGAGCTTAATGCTGAAGCGCCGATCTTCCTCCAGCTCAACGAACCTGTCGCACATACCTCGATCGTCATGGCACCAGCTGCACTCCCCCGGGAGACTGTCGTCGTCCGAGTACGACATTTCCTATGTTCGTAATTCAAAGATTAAACTTGTGCAATTAAATATATGTCCTAAAAAACCTAAATTAGATCATTATTTTTTGAGAAAATCCAGGCCACTCGATATTTCCTACATATTCTAGCACAAGTCATGCCAGAATTCACGGAAAAATCCGGCATGACCTTTTCTAAAAAAGGACATATCGAGCGCCTGAAATTTGTCAGAACGGAAATTAATCAACACTCCAACAAAACATAGGCCACTCGGAGGTGTAAACTGAACATGAACTGCCACTTGGGCAACCACATATCCTTTTCGAGCAACACAAGATAAACATGGATATTTGGCTGGTCTCACCTCGATGTCGGAGGGGGTCGGCGACGGGGACGACGGCGGGGATGATGGAGGGGCTCCTTGATTTCTGCAAAAGCAAAAATCGTATAAGTTATCACTAATACATCCCGAATAATTGCTTAAACTAAAAAAATTAACAACAAATATGACATGTTCAACTAGTTTTATTAATTCAACTAGTTCTTACTAAATATAAACTTACTATAAATAGAAAAAAACTAGTTCTTTCTAAAAATAAAGTAGTTCAACTAGTTATATTAATTATCTTACTAAAAATACATTAGTTCTATTAATTCAACTAGTTCAACTAGTTTATTAATTTACTTACTAAACTAGTTCAACTACAACTAAAGTAGTTCAACTACAACTACTATTAATCATACTGCCCAAGTTAACTAGTACCATCACTACTACTAATTAACATCTACTACTACTAAAAATCATTATCTATGAACCCTAAATTAACATCTACTACTACTAAACAACATCTAGTACTAACTAAGCAGAGAGAAAGGGGGTGGGGCGATACAGAGGTAGGGGCGGCGAGGGCGGGATCGGGATCGGGAGGCGGCGGTGCTGGGTGGGCTCGGGTGGCGGCGGTGAGGTCGAGGGCGGTGGGAGGAGGGCTGCCGGTGGAGGAGGGAGGAGGGGCGGCCGTAGGCGGAGGGAGGAGGGCGCGGTGCGAGGAGGAGGGAGGAGGGACGGAAGGAGGGGAGTACCTCGGCGGTGGATGGACGAAGGCGGCGGCGGCGGCGACGCACGACGACGGTTACCGGCCCACGGGCGAGAGTGAGAGTGTGAGTGAGAGAGAGGGTCGGTCGCGCTCGTGGGGATAAGGTAGGGTTAGTTGTAGCGCGTTTGCCAAACGCACTACATCTTATCTGAATAGCAGTAGCGCTATGCATTGTTGCGCGCTACTGCTAGGTTGGACTACCAGTAGCGCTTTGCAGATAAAGCGCTACTGCTGAGTATAAGTATAAAAAATACGTCAATGCAAAAATACATTGGCCATCAATGATCTTTTTGTGTAGAATCTGAATTGTCAATATGAGTCCTCTCCGGTAGGAACCGGAGAGGACTCATATTGCGGCCACAAATTCTACACATAGAGTTCAGTGAAGACCAACTGGTTGTGATAGTTTCAGAAGTAACATATTTAAGGTTGTAAACACCCTGTTCATGGAGCGAGCTGGGACTAAACTTGTGGGCTGATCTTAGCAGTAGCGATTTTCTTAGAAGCGCACTGCTGCTAACTTCTATAGCAGTAGCCCAGTTCAATATAGGGCGCTACTGCTATAACTAGCTGGATGGCAAGGTCATGGCAATTAGAGCAGTAGCGCGGTTTGGTGCGCACGCGCTACTGCTATTTTCCTTTCAACATCACATTTTGCTCTCACGCGCTGCTGCTAAATAGCAGTAGTGTCGTGTTTTGAGGAGCGCTGGTGGTTAGATTCTTTGTATAGGCTTTTCCCTAGTAGTGGCACAATGTTGTCTTATGTCACATGTTACGAACCAAAAATCATAAACTTGCTCTATGGTCATTTTCATGAGAAAACCTTCACACATATGAGCTATCATGTACATGATTTCATAGAGTTCAAGGAGAGGAGGTGGTGTTACCTTCTATTTTTGAAAAATTAAAAAAATCAAAAAAATCACTGAAGCTTTATTTTTAAAGTAAATAAGAAGGATCTCAAGTTAGTTTTCCATTTTCATATTTCAAAACGTGTTTTTAATAGTTTTTATATTAAAGCATATGTTTTCAAAACAAAATGTAAAAAATATGAAGATTAATTCAAAAAATAGTGAGACTTCGAATCTACACTGTCGAAAGTGAATATGTGCTAATAAAAAAACATTTGGCTCATTTAGAGTAGGTTTAGAAAAACTTGATTACAAATGGGCTGTTTACCCTAGCCTGGGAGCTCATTTGGAGCACATTTTCTCAAATTCAATTTATTTGACCTCCTCTAAATCACTTCAAATTTTGCACAAATGATTTCCTACACAAACATAGATAGTTTGCCAAGATTTTACTTGTTTTTTGCATTTTTCTTGAATTTGTACTATCCAGGTTTGCCAGGGTTTACATGATCTCATTTGGAGCATGCATTTGATTTCCTACACAACATGTGTGATCATTACAGCACCTAAGATCATAGTTCACAACATCTAAACATAACTAACCATAGATTCAGGACAGACAAATATACCACATGCAAATTTAAGGACAGACAATATAGATAACAACCAGATTACTAGCATAACCAACGAGAGATTCAGTTCAACAAACCATAACCAACGAGATTCAGTTTAACAAACCAAAAGTAACCCAACAATTCAACAAACCAAACCAAAAGTAACACAACATCACATCATCGATCACATCACGCCGGAGTCAGGGCCTTCGCTCAGGCGGCATGCTGCCCCCTGATCATGTAGTCATCCCCACGAATCGCCACATTCCCAGCATGAGATAGAAGGTGGTCGAAGCGGCCATCCCTTGGCTTTGGCTTGGTGGTGCAGTAGGGGCAGTGCCACTTCTTGAACTTGCGGTTGTAGAAGGAAGCAACTCCCTTGGCCTTGATCTTCTCCACCTCCTTAGCTATGAAGGGCGCGACGTTGCCCTTGTACACATCATCTCCAGAATCATACTGCACACATGAATGAATTGCATTAATTCATTATAGATTCATATACACCATGTCAAAAGAAACTAAATAAACAAGGGATATGCTTACCTCATATTCAAAATCATCACTAAACGCCCCCTCATACGAGTCGTAGTCGACCAGCTTCCTCTTTCTCCCCCAACCACCATCCTCCTGAATATACAATTACATCCATCACTAGTAGCCAATTGAAAATTTAGATATGCATACATGACACATTGATCATAGATCTATGCATTGAAAATTTACATCCATCAAAAATGTTTTAGAAGTGGGTTTTTTTATTTCTATGCCCCTTAGCTCTATGCATTCAAAAACCACATCTATCACTAGTATATCAATGTATTAGATTTGTACACACATTGATAAAAAATCCCAATATGACATTCAAATAACACATTGATCATTGGTCATGCACATACATTGAAGAACATAGCTAATATAACTACATATTATGAAAAGAATTATATACTAATGAATCAAATAACTTCTTAATCAATGGATTCCATTTAAGCATATGACATTCAAAACCCCAATCTGAGTAGCATTCAAAAACAAATCTAACAGGGACCCAATCTAAGGCAACGAATCTGAGTAGCATTAAAAACCCCAATCTGTGAGCACTAAAAACAAATCTAATAAGCATCATAGCATTAAAAACCCCAATCTGTTCACAACATCTAACATTTTTGCAACGAATTTATCCAAATCCAAAAAAAATCTAAAACCCTCAATATTTGCAGCACCTAAAATCATAGTTCACAACATCTAGGTAGCATTTTTGCAACCAATTTATCCAACAAATCCTAGTCCAAAAACCCTCATCCCCCCAACCCATACAAAAACCCCGACCCATTCGTCAAACCAACTACTCTAACTGTCGGATGTTGGGTTCCGGCAGACCCTTAAGGTTCGAACTCTGGGGTGTGCACGAAGATCTTCCTCCTACCGATCTATGTCTGATTGTCTCGAGAGGATCTAGCTAAAACGATGAACAACAGAAGGGACACGAGATTTATACTGGTTCGGGCCACCATTGTTGTGTTATACCCTACTCCAGTGTGTGGTGTGGTGGATTTCCTCAGGGGCTGATGATGAACAGTACAGGGAAGAACAGCCTCGCGAGAGGTGTTCTTGAGCTGGCGCGATGAACTGCTTGAGTGAGTTCGGTCGCCTCTCTCTCTATTGAGTATCTGGTCTATTTCCCTTTCCTCTGTGGTGGCTAGTCCTATTTATAGAGGCCCTGGTCCTCCTCCCAAATATTGAGCGGGAAGGGCGCCAACAACGACCTTTTTGAAGGGGAACATCTCGTACAAGTTATCCTGACTAAAGTTGGCCTTCGGCTGCCAAAGGCACTGGCGATGACGTTGTCTTGGGCTCCACGGTGACCTCCATCCTGCCGCTCTGCTGGTCTTGGTCTCGTTGCACTGAAATGGTAATGTTTGCCTGATGCCTCGGTACTCCACGCCTGTGCTTCCCCCTTTGCACCAAAGAGGAAACAAGGACACTGTGCAGGCCGGCGCCCGCCTGGCGCCTTCCTGGTCTCGACCGTCATGGCTTGCGTCACGAGCACCTCGCGAGGTACCCTGCCTTGACCTCTCCGCCTCCTTGCGAGCCTGCCTGGCGAGGCTGTCCTGAGGAAGCCTTGTGTCGTCTGCCCTGTGAGGCTTGGCCCCTCGCGAGGGTCTTGAATCTCGTGCTGATGAAGATGGGCCGTACTGGGCCTCCACTTGAGCCCCGTTCCCTGAACGCCGACAGTAGCCCCCGGGCCCAAGGTGCGCCCGGACTTGGCTTAGTGGAGAACCAAAGGGGAAAGTGCGGAGAGCCGCGGGCCCCATCATCCTGTGGCCTTGGGCGCCGCGTGGTGATTGATTGGACGTGGGCGTCTCCGCTTCCCCATGCCGCCTCGGCAACTGCTCGACTTGACAAGTCTATGCATGCAGAAACGGGTCATGATTACCTGCGATTATGGAGGCCGATGGTTGGCCTCCTCCCGCTATAAAGGTGGGAGAGCGCAAGCCTCCGCTGTATATCTTCCTCCTCGCTCCCTTCTTTCTCCCCACTTCATCCACTCGCCGCCCTCCATATCGCCGCCCAAAAGGTTCTCGGCTGAGAGAGAAGGGGAAGGCTCCCCGAGAAGGGCCTGACTCTCCCCCGCCCAAGCGCGGCCGGGGTCATCCCCGCAAGCGCCCTGCATCGCCCGCGGCGGCTCCCCGCAGTCGCGGCTGCAATCTCCCGCACGGCGACGGGCGCATGGTGGGTGAGGCTAGGCGCGTCATAGCTGCACGGCCCCCTAGGCCGCGCTTCCACTTGGAGGAGGTGCTGTCGGAGTTCGTCGTGTGGTCAGCGGACCCGACCGGCACCTGGCTCCAGCTCCCCCACTTCTTTGCAGGTGAACTTCTAGCCGGTGCTAGCGGCCTCTGGATTCAAGCGGATGGTTGCTGCAGTAGGGCCTCCTGGGCTTCGCTAGAGATCTCCGTTGCTGGGAATGTGGCACTGACCCGCGGCTGGCAAACATTTGCCCCCGCGCGTGGCCTGAGCCAGCGGTGCACCCTGCATTTCAAGTTCGACGGCGACTCCACCCTCTACATGAGGGTGTTCGGAGAAGACGGACGCCGCACTGGGTGCTGCCCCGAAGACGATGATGGCTGTCAGGTACCCAGCCTCGGCGACGGTCGGGATGAAGACGAAGTCAGGCGCGTGGTCGACGGCGTTCGTGGTTTGCCAAGCTTCGGCGGCTCCCCTTCGGACAGCAGCTCCTCTAGCGGTGGCCGCGACCAGCCTCCACGCTGTCGCGCTCGCCTTGAGGGAGGTAGCGGGTCAGTCCGCCGTCGCGCCTCGGTGAAGCGTGAGGAGGAGTCTGACTGAGCTCCGGAGGCAGTACGAGCCCCCGCTGCGAGTCCACGCCGAGCGAGCCGCGCCTGTTTTGTTTTTCTCCCTTCCCTGCGCAAAGAAAGAGTAGTGTAGGGCCCCGTAGGGGCATGCTGGACTGTTCTCGTTAACTATTATGCTGTTTCCACTATTTTCGTGCTGTGTTTCGGTGCCGCATGATCGCATGCAAGAATTACTTAGCTTGGGGGGACTTGCCACAGTCTTTGCTTCCCAAGGCTGAGGCCTCGTCGCGCTCTTCGTGTCCTGCAAGGATTAGTCTGGAGAGGTAACTTCCGGTCTCAGTCGCGAGGGCGACCAACTCAGGTCCTGTGCTCGTGTCACGATGCCCGTGGGGCTCGGACTGGGAGGGATGCTCCCATAGTGGACTTGGATAGGAAAGCTTCAAACGACTGGGGCAGACAACACTCGTGAGGGCGCCCGCGCAGCCCCCTCGCGAGACTTGCGTGAGAGAAAATGAGCCAAGTAGGCGAGAAAGACAGACAGTCACAAGTCAAGGATGGCAGGAGCGCTGAAAGCAACTCCAATAAAACTCCAAACAGGGACAAACAAGACAACTGCAGAAAGCAAATGAAAAAGCCGCGTCTGGCACCTAGTCTAGTCTTCGACGTCTTCTCACCAGCGCGGAGCTAAGTGATGCCACTGGGCATGGGCGGGAGCCCCCGAGGGCCGAGGGCGGCTCTCCGGAGACTCCGGGGCATGTACAGCCCCAACTCATTATTACGTGAGAGTGTCACGGGCGGCGAGCTTCACAGGCATTGGCCTTCTTCACAGGCTCCGGGCCTTTCTTGGGGCGATGAACTTCACAGGCATTGGCCTTCTTCACAGGCACCGGGCCTTTCTTAGTTCGTCTAGCTTCACAGGCGCCGAGCCTTCTTTATAGGCGTTGGGCCTTCCTTCAAGGGTAGAACTTCCGGAGGTGCTGGATGTTCCATGCGTTCGGAATGGACACCCCCTCTTGAGTCTCCAAGCGTGAGGCGCCAGGCCTGGAGACTTGAACAACCTTGAACGGGCCCTCCCACATGGGCGAGAGCTTGTGCAACCCCTCCCTGGAGAGCACCCGTCTGAGCACGAGGTCACCTACCTCAAGGGTCCTGGGGCGGATGCTGCGGCAGTGGTACTGCCGCAGCGCCTATTGGTATCTCGCAGCCCGAAGCGCAACCTCCCGACGGCGTCCCTCCCCAAGCACAAGGTCTATCCCCCGCATGGTGTCCTGCTGTGCTTCATCATAAGCCAGGACCCGCGCGGAGCGATGCTTGACCTCGTGAGGAAGGACCGCCTCAGCACCATGGACGAGGAAGAACGGGGTTTTGCCGGTCGACTTGGTTGCGGTAGTGCGGATGGACCATAGCACGAACTGAAGCTCATCATGCCAGCCCCTGCCGCAGGCCTCCAGCTTCTTCATGAAGGTCTTGGTTTTGAGGCCTTTCAGGACCTCCGCGTTGGCGCGTTCAGCTTGGCCGTTGCTGCGAGGGTGTGCCACGGAAGCGTAGCATATCTGTGTTCCAAGGTTAGCACAATATGTTTTGAAGAGATTGCTGGTGAACTGTGAACCGTTGTCGGTGATGATGCGATTAGGTACCCCAAACCGGCTCACGAGGCCCTTGATGAACTTGACCGCTAAGCTAGCCGGGATGGTGCGGACAGCCTCCACCTCTGCCCACTTTGTGAACTTGTCAATGGCGACGTAGAGGTAGCGGTAGGCCTCTGGCGCCCGAGGAAACGGGCCAAGGATGTCCAATCCCCAAATAGCGAAAGGCCATGAGAGGGGAATGGTCTGAAGGACCTGAGCTGGCTGATGAATCTGCTTGGCGTGAAATTGACAGGCTTCACAAGCCTTCACCAGCTCGATTGCGTTGTCGAGTGCTATTGGCCAATAGAAACCACTGCGAAACGCCTTGCCGACGAGTGTGCGTGAAGACGACTGGTGCCCGCAGTCTCCACCGTGAATGTCTGCCAATAACTCTTTCCCTTGCTCCCTGGAGATGCACCGTAGGGTAACGTCATTCGTCCGCTTCCGGTAGAGCTCTCCGTCTTGGATGCAGTAGGCCGTGGCCTGCCGCGGAACGCGTTCCGCGTCCTCCTCCTTTTCTGGCAGAATCCCCTATACCAGGTAATCCTTGAACTCCATAGTCCAGCATCCCTCCTGAGGCTCCAGCGCTAGGAGCAGGCGCGCTCTTGAGGTCGGGCCATAGGCCGGGGCCCCCGAGGCAGGCGGTTGAGGGAGCTCCTCCCGTGGTTGTGCTGTGCTTGATAGTGATGGTGCCGCTGAAGGTTTGAAGAGTTGTTCCTCGAAGACGCCAGGCTCCTGAGGCAACCGCCTAGACGCCCTCCTGGCGATGTCATCCTCCTTTTGATTGGTGCCGCGAGGCACATGCTGCAACTCCAGCCCCCAAAACTGCTTCTCCATCCTGCGTACGTCCGCAAGATATGCTTCCATGTGCGCGTCTTGCGGCTCGTATACCTTGTTGGAGAAATCGACGAGGAGTTGTGAATCGCCCTTGACGACGAGGCGCTTTACCCCTAAGGCGACTGCAGCTTTCAAGCCAGCTATCAGGCCTGTGACGCCCCCGATTCAATCGTACACTAATCATGCACGCAAACGTGTACGATCAAGATCAGGGACTCACGGGAAGATATCACAACACAACTCTAAAAACTTAAATAAGTCATACAAGCATCATATTACAAGCCAGGGGCCTCGAGGACTCGAATACAAGTGCTCGATCATAGACGAGTCGGCGGAAGCAACAATATCTGAGTACAGATAAAAGTTAAACAAGTTTGCCTTAAGAAGGCTAGCACAAACTGGAATACAGATCGAAAGAGGCGCATGCCTCCTGCCTGGGAGCCTCCTAAACTACTCCTGGTCGTCGGCAGCGGCCTGCACGTAGTAGTAGGTACCTCCAGTGTAGTAGGATTCGTCATTGACGGTGGCGTCTGGCTCCTGGGCTCCGGCATCTGGTTGCGACAACCAGGTAGAAGGGAAAGGGGGAAAAGAGGGAGAAAAGCAACCGTAAGTACTCATCCAAAGTACTCGCAAGAAAGGAGCTACACTACATATGCATGGGTATATGTGTAAGAAGGCCATATCAGTGGACTGAACTGCAGAATGCCAGAATAAGAGGGGGATAGCTAGTCCTATCGAAGACTATGCTTCTGGCAGCCTCCGTCTTGCAGCATGTAGAAGAGAGTAGATTGAATTCCTCCAAGTAGCATCGCATAGCATAATCCTACTCAGCGATCCTCCCCTCGTTGCCCTGTGGAAAAGCGATCACCGGGTTGTCTGTGGAACTTGTCTGGGTGTGTTTTATTAAGTATCCGATTCTAGTTGTCATAAGGTCAAGGTACAACTCCGGGTCATCCTTTTACTAAGGGACACAGCTATTCGAATAGATAAACTTCCCTGCAGGGGTGCACCACATAACTCAACACGCTCGATCCCATTTGGCCGGACACACTTTCCTGGGTCATGCCCGGCCTCGGAAGATCAACACGTCGCAGCCCCACCTAGGCACAACAGAGAGGTCAGCGCGCCAGTCTAAATCCTATGCACGCAGGGGTCTGGGCCCAGCACCCATTGCACACTTGCACGTTGCGAGGGCGGCCGGAAGCAGACCTAGCCTCCCTAATACAAGAGCAGGCGTTCCAGTCCAATCTGGCGCGCGCCGCTCCGTCGCTGACGTCAAGAAGGCTTCGGCTGATACCACGACGTCGAGTGCCCATATCTTTCCTGCGTAGTTGGTTAGTGAGTATAGGCCAGTGGCCAGACTCAGATCAAATACCAAGATCTCGTTAAGCGTGTTATTATGAAGTAACTGCGGATGCCGACCAGGGCCAGGCCCACCCCTCACCTAGGTGGTCTCAACCTGTCCTGTCGCTCCGCCACAAAGGTCCACACAAAGGGCCATCGGGACAAAGGTCCTTTCAGCCCCGAATCCGTGAATCACTCGCGGGTACTCCTCGAGCCGACCCGACTTTAGTCACCATCTGTAGTATGTATATATGTATAGTATATACCCATGATCACCTCCCGAGTCATCACGGCCCAATAGTATAGCAAGGCAGACTGACAAGAATGTAGGGCCAATGATGATAAACTAGCATCCTATACTAACCATTTAGGATTGCGTGTAAGGTATCAATGATTGTAGCAACAATGACAGGCTATGCAACAGAATAGGAGTAACCGAACACTAAGATGCTACACTACTCTAATGCAAGCAGTATACAGAAGAATAGACGATATCTGGTGATGAAAGGGGGGGCTTGCCTGGTTGCTCTAGCAAGAAGGAGGGGTCGTCAACTCCGTAGTCGAACTAGGGGTCGCCTGCAGTCTCGGGGTCTACCGGAAAGAAGTAACGAAGAGGGAACATAGTAAATAACAGAGCAAACAAAGCATCACAAATCATAACAAGGCAATACGCGGTGTTCGGTGTGCCCTAACGCGGCAGTAGGTGATACCGGCGAAAGGGGGAAACATCTGGGAAGGTATTCCCGATGTTTCGAGTTTTCAGATAGATGAACCAGAGGGAGTAAGTTGCATGTTTTCTATGCTAGGGATGTGTGGCGGACGAACGGGCTGCATATTTGGATTCGTCTCATCGTTCTGGGCAACTTTCATGTACAAAGTTTTTCCATCTGAGCTACGGTTTATTTTATATTAATATTAAAAGATTTAATCATTTCTAGAATTTATTTAATTAATTTAATTCAACATTATCCAGAATAGTGTATGCTGACGTCATCATGACGTCAGCATGACGTCAGCAGTCAATAGATGTGTTGACTGGTCAAACTGACGTGTGGGTCCAGTGGGACCCACCTATCATACTCTGTTTAGGTTAATTAGGATTTAGCTAATCTAATTACTGTTTAATTAAACTAACTAGTTCATTAGATTAATTAAACATGATTAGTTAACTTAATTAATTCACTAATTAATTAACTAATTAATTATTAATTTTATTAATTCAATTTTATTAATTTTATTTTTTAAAACGTTCTGGGGCTGGGGCCCGTTAGTCACAGACCCCATGGGCCATAGTGAGTCGGGCGTTAACGTGCGCTGGTGCCCTGCCCAATTGGGCATATACCCAGATCGACAGGGAGGGCGCCGGCGACAGGCGCAGCGAGGCCAGTCGCCGGAGGCGGTAGTGGCAAGGCCACGACGGGGTTGCGCTGGGGCACGGGGCAGCAGCCGGCTGCGGAGATGGGCGCGGGGAGCGGTGGCCGGGCAGGGCGAGCAACGGTGGCCTTCGGCTTAGAATGGGACATCGGTCGGCGCCAGCGTGGGCGGCGGATGGCGAGGCGGTGAGCAAGGGGCAGGCACGGGCAAGGGCAAAACACGGCCACGACGTCCTTGGGCGCGGGAAGGTGGCGTGGAGCGGCAGGCACGGCGAAAGTGGCACGGGCAGGTGGCCGCGGACGCACAACAACGGGCATGGTGCGGCGAACGACAAAGAGACGGGGGCGAAACGGGGATCGAGAGCGCTCTCACCGGGCCCTGTAGGCGTGCAACAGCGTACTCGGGGAGGGCTTGATGGCGGCATGCTCCGGCGATGGGGACGGCGTCCATCGAGGGAGAGGGAGATGGGAACGCGAGGTGGCGGGCGACGGAGTCGGGGTCGAGGCGGCCCGGCAAGGAGAAGATGAGGAGGACGGTGAAGCGGCGACGGGGTCGACGACGAGGTGGCCGAGGCGGGGGCGCTCTAGGTGGCGTCGGCGCGACGACGGCGGGACGGGCGCGGGCGGCGTCGAGGTCGGGCCCCAACCCGATCCAGATGGGATCGAGAGGAGAGGGGGGAGAGGGAGAGGCGAGCGAGTGGGGGAGTGGGGGTGTCAGTGGGATAGGGTTTGACCGGGGTGGGGGTTAGTAGGCGCGGGTGGGCCGGCCTGGTTGGCCCGATGGCCAGCTGGGCCGAGGCCCAGCAGGGGGGGGGTCTTTGTTTTATTTATTTATTTTTGTTCTTCTCTTTTGTATTTTTATTTTTTGTTTTATTTCTAGTTTCTCTTTCATTTAGTTTTTATGTAATATTAAAATGACCCCTAATTTAGTAATACATTAAAACCCACTACAACAAAAGGTTTTACCCCAAAACAATTTAGTTTAGTATTTTGTTAATTATAAAAGCATTTAAATATTGGTTTTTGCTATTGTTTTATTCACCTAAGGGTAGTTAAACATTTTATAAAAGTGGGGTTTATTAACCACAATTACCTTGGCATTATTTGGCACAACTCGAACATTATAGTTTTAATGTTTGAAAACTTTTGTTGTTTGCCTTTAATTAAATTTTGAATTTTGAATTGGTTTTGAACTAACCCGAGATTAACTCCAGTGATACGGGTGACGTGGCATCATAAGCAGAGGTTTACTGTAGCTTGATTATCCGGGCGTCACAATTCTCCTCCACTACAAGAAATCTCGTCCCGAGATTTAAGAGGGGTGTAAGGGGGAGAGTTCTAGTTATGAAATCATAACGGATCTTCTCATCTTTGGTTGTTCTTCTCGAAGAGGTCAATCCATTACATTGATGTCTTCATTATCAGGTCATCATGATGAAGTCGACATCCTTTCTTCGGGAACTCTAACGTACTTACGAATAGGTAAGGGACAACTTGGCTACGACGGAATGCTTATGAGGGAAACAATATGGGGGTTAACCCATGAATGAGCATAAGATTATCTCTCGAGTTGAACATATAAAATACATCGAGAGTAAGGTATGAAGGTACAATAAGAGGTTCCAAGCGGATAGGTAGTTGCTCGAAGTCTGAACCAGAGTGAGAAAGGGGTTCAGAGCAGCTAGAGTAAGTATTGCGTCTGATACCAGAATAGAGCACTAGGAAGGTGGCCCGTGAATTAAATACGAAATCAAGCGCGAGGATTGACTATGGAAACAGGGGGTGTACAGGAGAGTCAGGTTTCAATCCTGTGGAACTGTGGGTTATGGGCCCACCATGTGGGTTAAAAGTAGGAAGGGCGGAGACGTCTTGCGTGATCATGCAAGCAAGGTATGTCAGAGGGTAGCCTGTCGATTATGTTGGCAATAACGTCGGTACCAAGGGCGAGGGACAAAGAGAACCATTTTCCTGCTCGTTGAAACGAGGCGACCAATAGGCACAGTTCTCGTCCATCGGTGGTTACCAGAATGTCATCAACAAAAGTAACAGGGTCTTACCGATAGATTTGTACACCGAGGTGTTTACATAAGCAGGGGAATATTGTTGCTTAGATCATATAGATCACAAGAAACGTTAAACCAAACAATGAAAGGAAATATGATTATCACATCAAATAGAACAATGGAATGGAAAATGTGTTAAACACATATTTCAGGGGTATATCCTTCCCAAGGACAAGCAGAGCATGATACCCATGACAGGATATAATTGTAGAAAACCCTTTAGGAAAGGGGAGAGAATTTTCATGACATTACCCATACAATGATGTTTGGATAACTTGATTAAGAAAATTTAGCATGGTGCTTCAAGTGTTCTTATTGAAGATAGGAGTACCACATACATGCTTCGAGATAGCATTGACATGGTTTTCAAGCAAAGGTCGAACTTCGGATACACGAAGGATGCATCAAGATAAACTTATTAAACAAGGCATTCAATTTCCTCATGGAAAAATGGTTAACCTTTTTAAAAAGGAAACTATAACAATAGGGCCTCCGGCCAGGTGGGCTAGGCATGACATCACCTTACCGGGTAATATAAAGACCAATGTTATGACTCTTGGAAAATGTCCCAACCACATATCTGACCGAGATTCAGATTTGATTGGTGTCAGGATACCTCAGACTCGGGATGTCCAAGAAGAAAAGGTGCAACACAAATCGATGAAATGACATTGCAAGATTCTCGAGAAATGAACTATGGAAGCGAGTTCCGAAACAAGAGTCCATCATTAAACCAAGGAGGCGATGATGAGGTGGCTGATGGGCTTAGCGACAATTCATCGAGAATTCCAAACGGATGGATTTCCACAATAATGTGAACAAGAAGATGACACTTATCAATTCAAATGATATAATGGTGTATGCTCGAGGAAAACATACACCATCAATCATTAGTTGAAAGGTGTGCCTGAAATATGACCTTAGGCAGCAAGATCAATGTTAGAGTGACGATTCAATAACCAACAGTCTAAGAACGAACTGTTGATCGTTAACTTCAAAGCAATAGGGTTGCTAGAAGTACAGAACTCAAGCAACATCCTTAGCATATTGGTATCCCGGTAAAAAAACACGAGGACTAAAGAAGAATGGTCATGGTGAGAAGTATCATCTTACCGAGAATTTCAAAGAGGTGGAGCAATCCCCACAACATTCTTGACAGAAAAGACAGTAATACTTCAAGGCAGAACACAACACTAGCTAGAGAGCATGTTGTATTCATAATGTGGACAAGTTCGCGATGAAAGGAAGTCAAGGGTGTTGTCATTGATAATAAAAAATCATCGAGGGCAAGGAGGGTATTTCCCATCATGAACACAGTTAACATCTCGGAAGAAGTCAAAGTGTTGAAGGTGATCCGACACATTTGCCGGGAGGTTTCGAGAGGATGCAATCAACGGAAACAAGCAAGGGAATGATGAAGTGGCAAGTTATAGGATCAATATATAAGATGCAAGCTCGGAACCAAAGTTGCCTTTCAAGACAAGCAACATGATGTTGAAAGCTCGACGTAAGTCGTGCTCACACACTGAAGAATTCGTGCACCAGAGAAGGACGAGGTAGCACAGTCAAAGATAGCAAGACAAGGATGCAGCCGATAGTCTAGAAATGACCAGATTGGTTTCAGAATTTCCAAGTAAAAAATTACTAGGGGTATTTTATTTGTAGTGCAAAATAATTTCACTAGTCGGTGTCCTTAGTTGACAACAACCCAGAACCCGTAGAGTGATTACGACAAGGAAAGACATTACTTGAACAAAGTTAGTAAGATATGGTGCAATGGCAAGACATCTTTGAGATACCAGGGGATAATACTCGAAGGTAGAACATGATAGAAATAGAACCGGGTCATTGACCTGTGATCGTAGATATTTCAACCTTGCCAAAAATAGACGAGGCACTAGAATGAATTCCCATCAGATATATCAGATCAGGACAGCATGGTCGGAACCATAACTGTAAGGAATCAATTCAAGAATACCGAAAGAATCATATAGCTGGATAATCATTTGGTAAGAAGCTTCTGAGACGGTCTACATCATTTTCATGGGCATGAACACAAAGTTCAAGGTTGACTCCCACTTCTTTAATGCATATCATTTCATTCACCTCTCGCTTTGATATAACTATAGTGTTGGAATTTTATCTGGAAGAACACCAGAAGAGTATGACTTGTGAAAACTTTCGGGTTCTCACGGATTAGGGGAAGGCATAGGTTCAACCCATCGGGCTTCTTAGTAACATATACCACAAGTTTCAAAAGTAAATACACAAGCTCGAAAACAGAGCATGGTTGGCCAAGCAGAGGATACAATTTACAAAAGGCATTCTATACCCGTGGAAAGGCTCACAAGGTTATTGAATATGAAGGACGATGTCGGATGAAATCCAACAATGGATCGGGCGATCCACAACGGAGCTGATGTGAGTATCGGTACTCAATCAGAGGAAGAAAGAATGCACGGGCATCAGATTATAGAACATCTGAATAATTCGATGCTTAGATAACAAAGGAATTATGATTTCCAAAACAAGGGATCAGAAGTAGACACTCTGATCAAGGATGGATAGGTTGGATAGACCAAAGGCACAATTGACAACAAATAGTTTGGTCCAGAACTAGCTCATGTTCAGAATGACGTCTGAGCCAGAAAGATAATTTAGAAGGGTCGATTGATGATTGTGTGCATTCGCACACATGTTGAATCAATAGGATCAAAATGGCAGTGTCAAAAGATACTAGTGAATATTGCTAGTGATATGGGAGCATCCATAATGTAAGCATACAAGTATTTGCAGAGCAATAGTTTGAAGAGGATGCTCAGGAGGTCGGATAGTATTTCCGATTATCTTATGAAGCATACAAAAAACTGGGGATGAACAGATACTCAATAAGTGCGAGGAATTTTCAATAGGGGTATTCATGTGGTAAAGAACTGCAACGCAGTAAGCTTAAAGGATTTTCGGAAGAACGAATAGCAATTTAAGGCATCTTGTAATAACAAGAGCAACTGAGGATGAAGGTATGAACGACAATTGTAGGTAGTTAACCATAAGGGTATATCGGTGGTAGGGGATTGTAAAGTCGATGGGCACAAGGGTCTCGGAAAAACCTCGAAGAGTATCTTCAGAATCTTCTGGTGCAGCAAGCGATCATCTGGAGTGAGGGGCTCTCCGGAAGAAAGTATTTTCGAGAACCTAAAGTTAGTCTTTTTATCAAAATCATTTAACCTGAATAGAGGAAAGATTAGAGTCCCAGAGTATAGGTCGAGGAATAAAAGATCCTAATACCACCCAATGGCGATGTGGGTCCGTAAGACACACAGCCATGTTAGTAAAAGTTTTACAATGACTACACTCAACTTCGGCCAAGGATTTTGGAAGGGGGATTCCTACAGGCAGTCGACTCTGATACCAACTTGTGACGCCCCTGATTCAATAGTACACTAATCATGCACGCAAACGTGTACGATCAAGATCAGGGACTCTCGGGAAGATATCACAACACAACTCTAAAAACATAAATAAGTCATACAAGCATCATATTACAAGCCAGGGGCCTCGACGGCTCGAATACAAGTGCTCGATCATAGACGAGTCAGCGGAAGCAACAATATCTGAGTACAGACAGAAGTTAAACAAGTTTGCCTTAAGAAGGCTAGCACAAACTGGGATACAGATCGAAAGAGGCGCAGGCCTCCTGCCTGGGATCCTCCAAAACTACTCCTGGTCGTCGGCAGCGGCCTGCACGTAGTAGTAGGAACCTCCAGTGTAGTAGGAGTCGTCGTCGACGGTGGCGTCTGGCTCCTGGGCTCCGGCATCTGGTTGCGACAACCAGGTAAAAGGGAAAGGGGGAAAAGAGGGAGAAAAGCAACCGTGAGTACTCATCCAAAGTACTCGCAAGCAAGGAGCTACACTACATATGCATGGGTATATGTGTAAGGAGGCCATATCAGTGGACTAAACTGCAGAATGCCAGAATAAGAGGGGGATAGCTAGTCCTATCGAAGACTACGCTTCTGGCAGCCTCCGTCTTGCAGCATGTAGAAGAGAGTAGATTGAAGTCCTCCAAGTAGCATCGCATAGCATAATCCTACCCGGCGATCCTCCCCTCGTCGCCCTGTGGAAAAGCGATCACCGGGTTGTCTGTGGAACTTGTCTGGGTGTGTTTTATTAAGTATCCGGTTCTAGTTGTCATAAGGTCAAGGTACAACTCCGGGTCGTCCTTTTACCAAGGGACACGGCTATTCGAATAGATAAACTTCCCTGCAGGGGTGCACCACACAACCCAACACGCTCGATCCCATTTGGCCGGACACACTTTCCTGGGTCATGCCCGGCCTCGGAAGATCAACACGTCGCAGCCCCACCTAGGCACAACAGAGAGGTCAGCACGCCGGTCTAAATCCTATGCGCGCAGGGGTCTGGGCCCATCGCCCATTGCACACCATGCACATTGCGAGGGCGCCCGGAAGCAGACCTAGCCTCCCTAATACAAGAGCAGGCGTTCCAGTCCAATCCGGCACGCGCCGCTCCGTCGCTGACGTCAAGAAGGCTTCGGCTGATACCACGACGTTGAGTGCCCATATCTTTCCCGCGTAGTTGGTTAGTGCGTAGAGGCCAGTGGCCAGACTCAGACCAAATACCAAGATCTCGTTAAGCGTGTTATTATGAAGTAACCGCTAACGCCGACCAGGGCCAGGCCCACCTCTCTCCTAGGTGGTCTCAACCTCCCTATCGCTCTGCCACAAAGATCCACACAAAGGGCCGTCGGGACAAAGGTCCTTTCAGCCCCCAATCCGTGAATCACTCACGGGTACTCCTCGAGCCGACCCGACTTTAGTCACCATCTGTAGTATGTATATATGTATAGTATATACACGTGATCACCTCCCGAGTGATCACGGCCCAATAGTATAGCAAGGCAGACTGACAAGAATGTAGGGCCAATGATGATAAACTAGCATCCTATACTAAGCATTTAGGATTGCGTGTAAGGTATCAATGACTGTAGCAACAATGACATGCTATGCAACAGAATAGGAGTAACCGAACAGTAAGATGCTACACTACTCTAATGCAAGAAGTATAGAGAAGAATAGACAATATCTGGTGATCAAAGGGGGGGCTTGCCTGGTTGCTCTGGCAAGAAGGAGGGGTCGTCAACTCCGTAGTCGAACTGGGGGTCGCCTGCAGTCTCGGGGTCTACCGGAAAGAAGTAACGGAGAGGGAACACAGTAAATAACAGAGCAAACAAAGCATCACAAAGCGTAACAAGGCAATACGCGGTGTTCGGTGTGCCCTAACACGGTAGTAGGTGATACCGGCAAAAGGGGGAAACATCTGGGAAGGTATTCCCGGTGTTTCGCATTTTCGGACAGATGAACCGGAGGGACTAAGTTGCGTGTTTGCTATGCTAGGGATGTGTGGCGGACGAACGGGCTGCGTATCTAGATTCATCTCATCGTTCTGAGCAACTTTCATGTACAAAGTTTTTCCATCTGAGCTACGATTTATTTTATATTAATTTTAAAAGATTTAATCATTTCTAGAATTTATTTAATTAATTTAATTCAACATTATCCAGAATAGTGTATGGTGACGTCATCATGATGTCAGCATGACGTCAGCAGTCAATAGAGGTGTTGACTGGTCAAACTGACGTGTGGGTCCAGTGGGACCCACCTGTCATACTCTGTTTAGGTTAATTAGGATTTAGCTAATCTAATTAATGTGTAATTAAACTAACTAGTTCATTAGATTAATTAAACAGGATTAATTAACTTAATTAATTCACTAATTAATTAATTAATTATTAATTTTATTAATTAAATTTTATTTATTATTATTTTTAAAAACGTTCTGGGGCTGGGGCCCGTTAGTCACAGACCCCATGGGCCATAGTGGGTCGGGCGTTAACGGGGGCTGGTGCCCAGCCCGATTGGGCATATGCCCAGATCGACAGGGGGGCATCGGCCATAGGCGCAGCGAGGCCAGCCGCCGAGGCGGCAGTGGCAAGGCCACGACGGGGTTGCGCTGGGGCGCGGGGCAGCAGCCGACTGCGGAGATGGGCGCGGGGAGCGGTGGCCGGGCAGGGCGAGCAACGGTGGCCTTCGGCTTCAGTAGCAGTGCAGAACGGGACATCGGTCAGGGCTAGCGCGGGCGGCGGATGGCGAGGCGGTGAGCAAGGGGCAGGCACAGGCAAGGGCAAAACACGGCCACGGTGTCCTTGGGCGCGGGAAGGTGGCGTGGAGCGGCAGGCACGGCGAAAGTGGCACGGGCAGGTGGCCGCGGGCGCGCAGCAACGGGCGTGGTGCGGCGAACGACAAAGAGACGGGGGCGAAACGGGGATCGATGGCGCGCCACCAGGCCCTGTAGGCGTGCAACAGCGTGCTCGGGGAGGGCCTGATGGCGGCATGCTCCGGCGATGGGGACGGCGTCCTCGGGCGTGAGCAGATCCGTCAATGGAGAGGGAGATGGGAGCGCGAGGTGGCGGGCGACGGAGTCGGGGTCGAGGCGGCCCGGCGAGGAGGAGATGAGGAGGAGGACGGCGAAGCGGCGATGGTGTCAACGACGAGGTGGCCGAGGCGGTGGCGCTCTGGGTGGCGTCGGCGCGACGACGGCGGGACGGGCGCGGGCATCGTCAGGGTCAGGCCCCTCCCCGATCCAAATGGGTTCGAGAGGAGAGGGGGGAGAGGGAGAGGCGAGCGAGTGGGGGAGTGGGGGTGTCGGTGGGATAGGGTTTGACCGGGGTGGGGGTTAGTAGGCGTGGGTGGGCCGGCCTGGTTGGCCCGATGGCCAGCTGGGCCGAGGCCCAGCAGGGGGGGTCTTTGTTTTATTTATTTATTTATTTTTGTTCTTCTCTTTTGTATTTTTCTTTTTTGTTTTATTTCTAGTTTCTCTTTCATTTAGTTTTTATGTAATATTAAAATAACCCCTAATTTAGTAATACATTAAAACCCACTACAACAAAAGGTTTTACCCCAAAACAATTTAGTTTAGTATTTTGTTAATTATAAAAGCATTTAAATATTGGTTTTTGCTATTGTTTTATTCACCTAAGGGTAGTTAAACATTTTATAAAAGTGGGGTTTATTCACCACAATTACCTTGGCATTATTTGGCACAACTCGAACATTATAGTTTTAATGTTTGAAAACTTTTGTTGTTTGCCTTTAATTAAATTTTTAATTTTGAATCGGTTTTGAACTAACCCGAGATTAACTCCAGTGATACGGGTGACGTGGCATCATAAGCAGAGGTTTATTGTAGCTTGATTACCCGGGCGTCACAAGGCCCTCGTATTCTGCTATGATGTTGGAGACCTTTTCTCCATGCTGGAAGCAGAGTTGCACGACATAGTAAAGCTTGTCCTGAGTGGGAGATATGAGCACCGCGCCAGCCCCCGCACCATGTCGCGAGAACGCCCCGTCGAAGTACATGACCCAGCCGTTCGGTGCTTCACTCCCTGGGGAAAGCGACCGATCCTTGCCTGCTTCGAGCCCTAGTGCTTCCGTCCATTCTGCCGCGAAATCTGCAAGTGCAGCTCCCTTGATGACTCTGGTCGTGCTGAGTTCCAGCTGAAATGCTTGCAGCTCGATGTTCCATTCAGCGACCCTTCCAGCTGAGTTGGAGCTCCTGAGTACCCTTTCCAAGGGATATGCTGAGACGACCTTGATGGGATGGCCTTGAAAGTAGTGCCGCAGCCTGCGTGAGGCCACTAGCAATGCAAGAAGGAGTTTTGGGGGCATGGGGTAGCGCGCCCTTGCATCCCGTAGCATCATGCTGACGAAGTATACAGGATCCTCGACGAGGTTGAGGGTGCTGGCGTGGCCTGCGTCTTCCGAAGGTCGAGGCGCCTCCTGAGGCGGCGGAGCCCCCAGCGCCTGGTCGCCTGGTGGGGCCTCCTCCGCTCTGGGTGCGTCCGCCTGCTGAGGCTGGTCCTCTTCTGCTGCAGCTGTGGTCTTCGCGAGGTTTTCTTGGCTCTACTCTGCTTTGGCCGGGGTCGTGGCTGGCGAGGCCTTGGCCCAGCGCTCCTCCCTAACTGCCACTAGGGCTGCGCTAGCGGAGTAGGGTGTGGCTGCAAAGGTAGAGCACCAAGGGCTCCTGAGGGCGCGGAGCTACCATCACCGGAGGGCTGGTAAGGTACTTCTTGAGATCTTGGAATGCCCTGTCGGCCTCTTCAGTCCATTCGAACAAGCCCTTCTTCTTCATCAGTTTGAAGAAGGGCAGTGCTCGCTCCCCCAGCTTGGAGATGAAGCGTCCCAACGCGGTTACATGCCCGGTGAGCTTCTGCATTTCTCTGAGGGTCTTCAGCGGACTCATGTCTTCGACTGCTTTGACTTTCTCCGGGTTATCCTCGATGCCCTTGTGGGATACGAGGAAGCCCAAGAGTTTGCCCGAGGGGACTCCGAATACGCACTTCTCCGGGTTGAGCCGCAGATCCACTTCACGGAGGCTCTCAAAGGTTTCTTCCAGGTCCTGTATCAGGGTTTTCGCCTCCCAAGACTTCACCATAATGTCATCAACGTAGGCATCAGCGTTTCTCCCGAGCTGCCGGCCCAAGGCGATGTGCATCAGCCACTGAAAGGTCGCGCCCGCGTTGCGCAACCCGAACGACATGCAGGTATAGCAGTATACTCCACACGGGGTCAGGAAAGCCGTTTTCTCCATGTCTTCCACCACCATCTTGATCTGGGGATAGCCCGAGAAGGCATCCAGGAAGCACAACAGGTCACACTCGGCGGTGGAATCGACGATCTGGTCGATGCGAGGGAGCGGGAATGGATGTTGTGGGCAGGCCTTGTTGACGTTGGTGAAGTCGACACACATGCATTCCTTTCCTCCCTTTTTCGGCACTACAACAGGTTTGGCCAACCATTCAGGATAGCGAACTTCACGAATAATGCCTGCCGCTTCTAACTTGCGAGTTTCTTGGACGATGAAGGCCTGCTTCTCGGTGGACTGTCGCATTGCCTTCTGCTTCACGGGGCTCATGTTGGGGCACACATTGAGGTGGTGTTCAATCACGTCCCTCGGGACCCCTGCCAGCTATCAGGTTCCCACGCAAACACCTCCTTGTTTGCACGCAGAAATTTCACCAGGGCCTCCTCCTGCTCAGAGTCGAGATTGGCGCCTATGGTGAAGGTGGCGCGAGAGGACCCATCCTCATCGACTGGTACTTGCTTGGTCTCCGCCTTGTCTTGGGTGAATAGCTTCTTCTTCTTGGCCGGCGCAGCCCCCTTGGGCTCGAGGGTATCTGCGCTGGTGGGATGTGCCACTGCGGCCGTCTTGAAAGCGAGCCTGAGCGCCTGCAGCTCACCTCTTGTGTCTCCGGGCATGGTAAGGACGCCGCTGCTCCCAGGCATCTTCATGAGGTTGTAAGCCGGGTGAGTCACTGCCATGAACTGGGCCAAGGCTGGGTAGCCGAGGATGGCGTTGTACGGGAGGCCGATGGGGCGATGTCAAAGTGGACCAGCTCCGTGAGAAAGTTGTCGTGGGTGCCAAAGGTCTCCGGGAGGCGGATCTGCCCCAGGGAGCCGGTGGAGCTGCCTCCAACACCCGAGAAGGGCCTGCTGGGCTGGAGTCGTTCTAGCGGCACGTGGAGGAGGCTGAAGGCCTCCACCGAGAGCACGTTGAGGCCGGCACCACCGTTGATGAGGGTCCTGGTGACGGCCACCTGGCAGACAGTGGGGGTGCATAGCATCGGGAGCGCGCCCGAATAGGCGGTGTTGGAGGGGTGATCGTCCAAGCTGAAGGTTAAATCGGCCTTGGGTGCCACCCAGCCCGGGGGGCTTCTCGGTGCTTGAGGACGGCGCCGACCTGGCGGATAAACGGCTTGACATGGCGGCTCGAAGGTGGTGCCTGCGACCTGCCCAGGATGGTTGCGACGACTAGGGGTGCCGGCGCAGCATGATGGGCGAGGAAGAGGCTAAGCAGCTCCTCCCAGGAGGCCACAGAGGCCGCTGGCAGGTGGAGCAGCCACATGCGTGGGATGCCGGTGACGGCCATGGGCAGCCAGTTTGCCATGACCCTGTCGTCACCTCCGGCCTTGAGGATGGCTTCTTCATGTGCTAGCAGGAAGGCCAGCGGGTCGGCCGCGCCGTCGTAGCACGGCGTCATGTCCGGCTTGAACTTGTTCGGCCACCGCACCTGTCGCAAGGCGGGGGCCAGGGCTCGGAGCCCCCTGGTTCTGGCGCCGGTGTCGACAGCCAGAGCAGGCGGTGCATTGGCCGCCATGAGGGCAGAGCGCGGTGCTGATGGAGAACGGGTCGACAGAAGGGAAAGCTCCGGCGCACCCCTACCTGGCGCGCCAAATGTCGGATGTTGGGTTCCGGCAGACCCTTAAGGTTCGAACTCTGGGGTGCGCACGAGGATCTTTCTCCTACCGATCTACGTCTGATTGTCTCGAGAGGATCTAGCTAAAACGATGAACAACACAAGGGACACGAGATTTATACTGGTTCGGGCCATCGTTGTGGTGTTATACCCTACTCCAGTGTGTGGTGTGGTGGATTGCCTCAGGGGCTGATGATGAACAGTACAGGGAAGAACAGCCTCGCGAGAGGTGTTCTTGAGCTAGCGCGATGAACTGCTTGGGTGAGTTCGGTCGCCTCTCTCTCTACTAAGTATCTGATCCGTTTCCCTTTCCTCTATGGTGGCTAGTCCTATTTATAGAGGCCCTGGTCCTCCTCCCAAATATTGAGCGAGAAGGGCGCCAACAATGGCCTTTTTGAAGGGGAACATCTAGTACAAGTTATCCTGACTAAAGTTGGCCTTCGGCTGCCAAAGGCACTGGCGATGACGCCCTCTTGGGCTCCACGGTGACCTCCATCCTGCCGCTCTGCTGGTCTTGGTCTCCTTGTACTGAAATGGTAACCTTTGCCTGATGCCTTGGTTCTCCACGCATGTGCTTGCCCCCTTTGCACCAAAGAGGAAACAAGGACACTGCGCAGGCCGGCACCCGCCTGGTCTCTATCGCCATGGCTTGCGTCACGAGCACCTCGCGAGGTACCCTGCCTTGATCTCTCCGCCTCCTCGCGAGCCTGCCTGGAGAGGCCGTCCTGAGGAAGCCTTATGTCGTCCGCCCCACGAGGCTTGGCCCCTCGCGAGGGTCTTGAATCTTGTGCTGATGAAGATGGGACATACTGGGCCTCCACTTGAGCCACGCCGCAGGCCGCAGGGAGGCAAGTCTGGGGACCCCCGTTCCTAGAACGTTGACACTAACCATCTGAACTACTGTATGAATCACAATTGAACTAACTCTACAAGCTAAGCAAGTGCAAATACCTGCTCCTCCACGGCAGGCGGCGCAACAGGGGCATCGGGATGGACTGCGCCGCTCAACGTCGTCACCTTCTGCAGTGATGAGGCGGAGCACGCCACATGCGCAGCGGTTGCAAGTTTCCCCGCACCACCGTGGACGCCGCCGACATCCGCGGTCACCGCCCCCTGACCCTGCAGCTCCACCACATCTCCGGTCGCTGCGCTGGCGTCGCCACGAGTGTCCATCTAACAGATGAGGCGATGAAGGTGAGGAAGAGGATGCGGTGGGGGAGAGCGAGACGATGTGGTGGAGGCAGTGGAGGAGAGCGAGACGACGCCGGTGGGGGAGAGGAAGACGATGCGGCAACAAGGGGATTTGAGGGAAAATGGTAGGGGCGATGGAGGTGGTTGCCCTGTTTATATGATGGGACAATTTGGGCATGTCCATGGACACGTGCGACCCCACGACCGCGGTCTTGCGTGCGCACACGTATACGCGGCCCCACTCGCCAGCTAATGGTCAAAGGCATTGACCCGACGGCAACGTCCGTTATAACCAGTTATGACAGTTTCGGGAAAGGGAGTGGGGAAAAGTGAGCAAAATTTAACAGAGTGGGGATGAATGAGTAGAGCTAAGGAACTAGGGGCACATAAATAAAAATCCCATCTTTTTCTGTGTAGTAAAAAATTGAACAAGTGTCTGTGTTTTTCATCGAAAGATAAAAAATGCTAGGAGAGTAATATGCTTATGGTAGAATTAACATTGATAGCAGAAGAAGATACATACTGAAAATGTTGGACTAACTTTAGCCATGGGAGATATCCAAAAATTGGTGAGCATTGACAGCCAACCAAGCAAATGAAGGAATATCCCCGCCAAAATCAAGAACCGTAAATTAGCATCTAGAAGTATACAAAAACAAACATTCCACTTGGAAGAGTGTTATCTCAGTATGATATAAATAACTGGGACTAAAGAAGGTAACCATGTAGAGTGTCACACCTATGGGCATTTTCTTAAGTACGTCTCTATTAATACAACTCACTATTGATTGATTTAACTAAGGTATTCTACAGTTGGGTATTTATAAAGGAAAATCACTATGCTTTTTTACCAGGGAATGGAGAGCAACTGAAAGATTTGTGTTTTTAATTGCAAGAACTAACCACATCAGGCTGATGTGCAGATTTATTGTCAATGGAAGACGCTACAGCTGAGCGAAATTGGCTTTGGATTTCTTCTACCTGCTGCTCCCTCCTACTACAATTATTTAGAACAACAAATAAGATATAAGATAACTATGAGATGAGATAAGGGCACACTAAAGAAGCACGTCCGTGGGAATGTATCTAATAATATAGATGCTACCAATCAATAGAACTAAAATACTCCAGCATTTGGGATCAGCTAGATCTGTGTGTACATCACCAAATTGGAAGTTTAGTTACTTGTGGTTCGCTTGATAGTAGTTGCGGACTTTCATGCGCTGAAGTAAAAGAATAGACCAGCAGTGACCAAACTTGAGCGTAATCGTCCCCCTTAATTCGAGTTCTACCCCAGCAAGTACAGACACATCCTCTGCAAACTCACACATATACGAAAGTGCCATAAAGGACACCACGCTACGCCACTATCACAGCTTCCAAAACATGTATAAAGACTGAAATAAGCGGACACATCCTGCTCACACGCAAGCATGAAGTATAAGCAACATAAAGTCGAACAATACACAATGCCCTACCAAATCTAGAAAAGCACTTTAGCTAGACAGAAAGCAAGCAAACCTGGAGGAGCAGAACAAAGATGCAACAAAGCAGGAGATCGATACACAGCAACAGTGCAACACAAGAGATCGTAGAACCTACTAAATACATGGATATGAAGTGGTCATAGCACCAGCATGCTATGGAACAGAGAACTGACAGGTAAAAGAAGAGTTGTTCGGTAGAAAAAATAAAAGAACAGTCCATTTACGTGAGTTGGAGAGGAGAAGCAGGCTAGCAGAGCAGCCAAGATGGAAGAGCATACCAAGGACGAGCAGAACCAAATGCAAAAATGAAATGCATAAACCAAATCGAGATCAATTTTCACCTGAACCAGTAGATACACTCCTAAAGGTATGCATCCTAGTAGGTCCCATAAAAATCACAAGAAATCAGAGGATGGAACTTGACTGCCTTCTATATCATTTGGAGCTAGAAAAATTGCGACGAACCACTAATCCCTGCTAAAACTAACTATCATTCCCCGGATATATTAGAAAGTGTAGCAAAGCACCTCTCAGTTTTGTTTCGTCGTGGGAAAGCTACCATCCATGCGCATCAGTGATTTCTCACATGTTTTGCATAATGAAAACATATACATATAAGTATATAAGATCGACATCAGTCCTCATGTAAGGCAGTTTTCAGGTTACCACTGTAAGGCACTTTTCAGGTTACCACTATAAGGCAATAAAAGCCATTCTCTTAATGCATGCAAATAATTAATCGTCCAAAATGGAAGTAGCTGACTAACATCATATAGTTGAACAATTACAAATAGCTGAAAAACAGTACTCACTCAGAACATTTAGCTACCACATGGTATGGTAAGAACATGATAACATGATAAACATAAACTGCTAAATGCATATAAGTTGAATTAGAGAGCAACTTAATACATGGGCATTCAAAAACAGAAGGTAAATTCTACAATGAGATTCTGTCATTGAAACTGATCAAATTTACAATATGGGCTTCCAAGGTATCATATGATATGTATGAAGCTAAATTTAAGTGGTGTCTAGCCTTAAGTTTCATCCATTATTTAGTTATATTTCACTGTGATCATGCAGTTCAAAGCTTAGAAATATTCAGTAAACTGATGTACTGAAATGAAGTGACTATCATCTTTTTCTTACCTAATTCAGAATCTTCAACCTTAGGTACAGATCATGCCATTAGTCCACATAGCAAAAATAATGATCCAGCCCATGCCAACAATGGAGCTCTCTCCTCATATCCCTAAAGAAATGAAAAACAAGCAAATGGTTGTCATCTTTTCCTTACCTAATTCAGAATCTCCAAAGTTACGTACAGATCATGCCATCCATCCACATAGAAAAGATCAACCATACCACTTGTGGAAATGATGCAATCACTGCCAACAATAGAGTTCTGTCCTCATATCCCTAAAAATGGAAAACAAACAAATCAAAATTTATGTCTAAAAGCACACTCAAATAAGCAAATCCCAGGCAATATGCACCATGGATTGATCAAAGTGCAAGAAATCAGAGGCAATATGCAGCATGGCTTGATCAGAGTGCAAGCCAACAAGAGGAGAAGAGAAAGGCCAGAACCTGCAAGCTAAAGAAGTAGAGCATATCACTGAGGCAAGGAACGAGATAAATCTGAATCGCCCGATCCCATCGTCTCGGAAGGCGATGACCACAGGCATATCCTCTTCCTCCCCCGCGTCTTTGCCCTCTTCCTCGACCTCCATCTCCTCCCGTGCTGCTACTTTGGTGAGCCTCCTACCACGACAGCGCCCGACGGAATTGTCCCATCTTCCTTATCGTTGACCACTCAGCTAGCTCTAGAGAAGAAGAGATGGAGAATCGAAGGGGAAGAAGAGGGCCACGATGGTGGTCGAGAGCAGGACAGGAGGAGAGATGTGAGTGTCCAGCGCCGGCCGGAGACCCTCTCCCATCCACCATCACACCTCCCTCTCCTCTTTCCTCTCTGTTTCTCCCTTCTCTCCCTTTCTCTCTCTCCCTTATCTTTTCTCTCTCCTGCAGGGACCGGTCCATGGCACTAGATCGAATCGAGTGCCCCGGCCATCGTCTTTTACCTGCAGGTCGCCGCCGCTGCTAGAGATGCTCGCCGCCACGCCAGCACGCCTCGGATGCGGCCGGATCCGCTACTCCTCCACACCAGCGAGATGACCCGGTGGTGGCTGACGAGGGAGGAGGGAGTGGTGTTGCGCTATGCTGTGGGGGTCGAGGGGAAAGAGGGCAGGGTTTGTGGAGTGGCGGCTCGGGTGGAACTACGCCGAAGTGGGGTCTAATTTTTTTAAATAATACATTTTTTTATTAATTTTCAGAAATAATACACCGAAATTTTATTTTCTAAAAATAATACGGCCGTGTCCCGCTAGAGGACGACTGCATCCTCTCGTCCTACTACTGGACGACTGAGTCCAGTCGGCCTATAGGAGGACGACAGGTGGCCCATATTCCACGTGGCGGTCGGCGATTGGCCCGGCCACGTCGCAGCGCTCCCACTCGTCCCTGCATGGGCCGTCGGTGGTTGGGGCCCAGACGACAGGGCCCAGTCGTCCTGCTGCAGGACGATCGTCCACAAGGAGGACGATAGGGTCCCCAGCCCCGGGTCGCCCCACTCCTTCCCTCGCGCGACCTTATCCCCTCAGCTCTTCTGTGTTCTTCTTTCTGTTCTTCTTTCTTCTCTCTTCCAACTAAAAAGTAACCCATTTATACTCCAAAGTGAGCCATTTTCTTCCCGATTTGCCACCGTAGATACATTGTAGATAGTTGGGGGAGGCAAGGGAGACCTCGATCTACTGATGGGGTAGCTCATGGTGGTCGTGGTGAGCATTTTTGTGGAGGTGGTGGATATGGTGGTGAGCAATTTTGTGGAGGTGGTGGAGGTGGAGATGAATTGATGAAGCTACGGCAGTGTGGTGGATCAAGCTCCGGCTCCGGTGATTGAAGGCCGCCGTTCGTTGGTGTCGCTTCGCATGCTTCAAGGGTATAATTTTACAGACATTTTCTCCAGTAGATGTTGTGCGAATATTGTAGATGTTATTTGCTCCACTAATATTTTGTATTAGGTGTGCGAATATTGGTATTTGCTCCGGTAGTAACCGATATATTTTTGGATGTCTAATATTTAGTTGTGTGAATATATTCTGTTGCTCCAATAATATGGCGTATTATATGTGGATGTGGATGTCAGTTTTCCCACAAAAAAAGGATGTCAGTTTATTTTAGTTGGTGCGGTACTATATGTACTGTATATAGATGTCAAACATGTTGTTGTATAAATTTTTGAAGTTGTTCCGGTAATATCCTAAAATTATTTAGTACTTAAATATCTTTAGGTGTGTGAATAACTTTAGTTGATCCATTAATATTATGTAATAATTTTAGGTGTGCCAATTAGGACTGTGAATATGTTTAGTTTGTCATGATGTTTAATAGTTGTCTGTCCATGTTAAATAATTTTATAGGTGAGCCAAGATGTCTGATGTAGTGACGTTCATATTTTTCTATGGTCCTGGTAATGTCCGAACAAATGTGATTGGGGTTGATCCGAGTGAATTTCAGAACATAGAGGTGCCACTGACTGCACCTCAAACCTGGTCTCTTAGTCAGTTGAAAGAATGGGTGACATCATGTTTAGGGCTGAATACTGAAACGCACACCGTGGGTGTTCATGCATTGTGGACCTGGTCAAGTACAAATGTTTTATTCTATTTGAGGCCAATAGAGCGGGACTCTCAGTGGGTGCGGTGGTTACAAGGTTGCGAAACTAGGGGATGCAATCCTTGTGCCTTAGTGCTTCCCGTTGTGAAGGAGATAATTTCACCTGAAGGCGAGGGTGGTTACAATCCTGGGCAAAGCAGTGATGTGATGCAGCACTCAATGTCAAATGCTGGAGATGATGGTTACGAACAAGGACAGAGTAGTCAGGTACATGGAAAAAATGACTATGATTATTACAGTGGGGAGGTGGACCATGACGAGGTAGATGGGCACATGTAGAACCAGATGGAATATGAGAATACTGATGTTGACATTGGTCATGCTGATGATTCTGACGAGTCTGATGAAGAAGAGAACCTAGAGGATGTGCTGAATCCTGCATCATGGAATCATGACTTCTCATCAGAAATGATCGTGAACGATGGGCATGATTCTGCCTGGCAATATCACCAGAATAACATTGTGATGGGTGCTATGTATCCCAAGATGAACGCTCTGAAGGACACAATCATTCAATGGGCAATGTCCACACAAAGGGTTTTCACAGCTGAGGTGTCAAGTCAGAAATACTTCACAATGGTATGCAAGAACGAAGATTGCCCCGCCAGGGTGCATGGCTCTCTCCCTAAGTATGGCACAAGTTGGGTGATCAGTGACCTAGTTCAGCACACGTGTCTTATTCCCTGCATCCCTCAAGATCATGCCAAATTTTCGTCCACGCTTATTGCTCGGTTGCTTTACAGTGAGATAGTGGAGTGCAAAGTGATGGAAGTTAAGGCTATCCAGACAAAAGTATTCGTCAGGTTCAAATATAGAATTTCTTATGGCAAGGCTTGGAGGGCTAAGCATAGGGCGCTTGAGACCAGATTTGGTTCTTTTTTTAATGCATATGACTTTGTTGTTCAAATCCTCCAGACGCTTCAGGCCCGCAATCCTGGCACCTATGTCGACATCCAAGACCTCTTCATGCCAGAGTTGCCAACTGTGAGGGTGTAGCATCGACTGTTCTTCTCTTTCGGTGTATGCATCGAAGACTTCAGGCATTGTCGATAGGTCATATGTGTAGATGGCACTTTTCTCACTCGCAAGTACGAGGGTCAAATCCTGACCGCCATTGGTCAAGAAAAACAAAATTAAGTAGTACCACTCGCTTTTGCATTTGTGGAGAGTGAGAACATTGAAAGTTGGACATGGTTCTTCACACAATTGAAAGTAGCAGTTGTGAAGGATAAGCCCAATGTCTGCATCCTTCATGACAGGCATGCAGGTATACTCAGTGCGATAAAGACACTGACAAACCCTAGTCCTGAGGAACAAAATCCATGGCAAGACTTGCAGAGCCGTTGGTGCATGCGCCATCTGGGGGCTAATTTCTTCTCGTAGTTCAGAAATAAGGACCTGATGAATTTGTTCAAAAAACTATGTAAACAGAACCAGCTATGGAAGTACAATTTGATACGTGACAGACTTAATGTGTGCATGCAGAGACACGTTAGAGACAGGAAAGATGCAAGAGATGCAGCTGTCAGAGCACATGTGGAAGCAGTAGCAGCACAATTAGCAACTGGAACAACGGCTATGAAGGAGGAGCCTGTTGGGCTTTGTGACTTGCCAGGATTTGACCCACCTGGTACTAGGAGAAGGCTCGGGAGGTCCATTAAAACCTTCGAGCAGTGGATAGAGCATGAGCCTCTGGAGAGGTGGTCTTTGTTGCATGACACACATGGAGCAAGGTATGGTGTCATGACTACCAATCTCGTAGAAACATACAACTTTGTCCTCATAGGAAACAGGGCATTGCCACTTACAGCCATCGTTGAGGGTATTTACTATGGCACTGTGAAGTATTTCAGAGATAGACGTCAAAAAGCAGAGCAGCATATCTTGAACAACCCAAGCACATGTTACTGTGAAAGAATTATGAAGTACATGGAAGAAAAGATACAAAAGTCTAGGTCACACACTGTAGTCCCCATTGGTAATCAAGAAAGAAGGTTTGAGGTCCACTTAGCTAACAACAAATTCGGTTGTGCAAATGAGCTAAGGATGCATGAGGTCAAAATTGGAAATGAAGTATGGCCAACGTGTGAGTGCACATGCAACAAACCAAAGTTGCTTCACCTACCATGCTCCCATGTACTTGCTGCTTGCGGGCATCTTGGAATGGACGCAATATCGTTCGTGTCTCCATATTTTCTAAAAGAGTCCGTCCTCAATACCTGGACAGGTGAGTTGCTGGGATTTCGCTCAATGGGTGAGTTGCTGGGATTTCACTCAATGGGTAACTTCAACACTGTTAATCCTGTTGAAAGGCAGTACATTCCAGACCCAGAGAGTATGCGTACAAGTAGAGGTAGGCGACAATGCCAGTGCATCCGGAATGATATGGATGAATCTGCAGCAGGAGGTGCCACTAGGCAATGTATTTTATGCTATGAATTTGGCCATTGGGACACTAATTGTCCCACTTTCGTCACTGGGCGTGGACGAGGGAACCGGGGACGAGGAGCAAGAGCAAGAGGAGGAAGAGGAGGAATAGGTCGAGGCAGAAGCTAGGCACTAAGTTATAAATTTGTATTAAGTCTGGCACTACATTTGAAATTTGTATTAATTCTAGCACTATGTTTGAAATTTGTGTTAAGTCTGGCAGTACGTTTGAATTGGTATTAAGTCTGGCACTATGTTTCAAATTTGTATTAAGTCTGGCACTATGTTTGAAATTTGTATTAAGTCTGGCACTATGTTTGAAATTTGTATTAAGTGTGGCACTATGTTTGAAATTTGTATTAAGTCTGGCACTACGTTTGAAATTTGTATTAAGTCTGGCACTATGTTTGAAATTTGTATTAAGTCTGGCACTACGTTTGAAATTTGTATTAAGTCTGACACTATGTTTGAAATTTGTATATGTATGAATGGCGGGAATGGGGTTGCTTAGTGCGGAATTGATAGAAAGCATCATGCTGCGATAGGTTCTGAGCGCAAGCTTGATGCGCTGGTCACTCGCACTCAAAAGGAAGATTGGAAAATACATGAGGGATGGGTTCAGCAATACGTGCTTTACTTATTTCCTTCAAGAATATATGGATGAGACAAACCTACTGATTTGTCCTCACATGCAGGTAGAAATGGGCTGGCCTTTTACCTCTCGCGCGTCTGGTTGAGTCCACGCAGACCCCCAAACGCCTCGCCATCGATGCCTCTTTGCTCACATGCTTAGTGGACTGGTGGAGACCTGAGACCCACATGTTTCACTTTCGCTGGGGAGATGATGTAGGGTAGAACCCTAATCGCCCGATCTTTCACCAAAGGAGTGGAATCCCGCGAAGAACACAAAGAACGCGAGGGGAAACACAAGGGGAAAACACAAAGGTGCACAAAGAGGAACACTCAAACCAACATGAATAAGTCACACATGTGCTAGATCCTCGAGCACATAAGGAAAGATACACGATCCATGGACAACTAAGGATGATACAAGGGTAGCCGGTCTTCTCCGTGAAGAGGTCTTGAGTTCTTCCCTAAAAGGGGTCTTGAATCCGCTTGGGGGATCTTCTCCGGTGGAGGCTCAAATCTCTGAGGAGAAGGTATCCAAGTGGATGAGCAAAGCTCTCACAAAAAATATGAGCTAATCCTTTGCTAACCCTAGAAAGAGGAGGGAGAGGTCTATTTATGGTCTAGGTGTAAAAGAGGGGCGAGGTGAAGGGATACATGGGCTTCAGCCCGAAACTGGACGCAGCCAGGGTCCGGACGTCCGGGAGACGCTGGTCGTCTGGAGGATCACGGAAGGCCGGGCGTCCGTAGATCTTCGGATGTCCGTGATTTTAGGTTCTGTCGTCCGACCGCCGGTTGTCTGGTCTTCCTTGGATTTTCGTAGATTCGGCTCGAGTGTAGGTGCGCCGGTCGTCCGGGGGCACTCGATGGTCCGGAGCCTGGGAGGTGTCAGACGTCCGGTCCAGGTCGGACGTCCGGTTGCTGTAGTATGCGTTGGCCTGGTTTCCTTTGGCTGGTGTGGTCCTCAGGGGCCGGACGTTGGGATGGGCCGGTCCCCCGGAGCGTATAGCTTCTTCACTTCTTCTTCTCCGTCTTCACGTCCATCTTCCACATCTTCTGCTCCTTGCTCCTTAGCTTCTCCATGATACCTGAGTATGCACAATGTGTCCATATGAGGTAGTATCCATGTCTCGTGTGCATCAAAGTGGAAATGTGAGAGGAGTGATGTCACCTCAGTTTCAAGAGCTCTTGCACGTGCTCGTGTCATGGGTCCGCTAGGCACCTGGTGAGGCGATGGTAGGTCCATGGGGATGACCTTGGGATGCTCTGCATCCTCTCCCCTCCCTTGGGGAAGATCCGTCCTTGGATCAAATTCTTCATCACCATGGAAGGGAGAGAGATTTTTGACGTTGAAGATGTCGCTCACGGAGTACTTGTCGCGTGGAATGTTGTTGTAGCGTGCAAGCACCTTGAAGGGTCCATCCGCTCGTGGACGAAGTTTGGACTTGCGTTCTTGGGGAAAGCGGTCCTTGCGAAGGTGTATCCACACAAGATCTCCAATGTTGAATACCATAGGTTTCTTGTTGACATTGAGCTTGGTCGCAAGGCGTTGTACTTGGCGCTCGATGGTATGCCTTATATCTTCATGCACCTTCTTGAGATGGGTCACTCGTGCACTTGCGTCCAAATTGATGCGCTCTTGTAGTGGTAGAGGAAGAATGTCCAATGGTGACAATGGGTTGAATCCGTAGACAACCTCGAAGGGGGGCTTGCCGGTTGTTGAGTGTCTTTCTCGGTTGTAGGCAAACTCGGTGATAGGTAGGCACTCCTCCCACTCCTTGATGTTTTTCGTGATGAGCACTTGAAGTAGAGTGGAGAGTGTGCGGTTGGTCACCTTCATTTGGCCGTCGGTTTGAGGATGGTAAGCCATGGAGAAGAGTAGCCTGATTCCGAGCTTGGCGCATAGGGTCTTCCAAAAGTAGCTAAGGAACTTGACATCGCGGTCCGAGACGATCGTCTTTGACACTCCATGTAGACGCAATATTTCCCTACAAAAGAGATTAGCAACATGTGAAGCATCGTCTATCTTGTTGCATGGAATGAAATGTGCCATCTTAGAGAAGCGGTCGACAACGACAAATACCAAATCCTTTCCATTTCTAGTCCTAGGCAATCCAAGTACAAAATCCATGCTAATATCTTCCCATGGTTGATATGGAATTGGGAGAGGCATGTAAAGGCCATGATATTGAGCTTTTGACTTAGCTTTGCGACATGTAGAGCATCGATTGGTGAAGTGGTTGACGTCACGAAACATCTTGGGCCAATAGTAGTTCTTGGAGAGCGTAGTAAAAGTCTTGTTGCGTCCAAAGTGTCCCATGAGTTCTCCTCCAAGAGATTCCTGCAAAAGCAACAAACGAAGAGAAGACTCGGGGATGCAAAGTTTGTTAGCTCTCATAAGATTCCATCCTTGCTGTAATAGCGTTCCCAAGAAGTATGCATTAAACACTTTGCATAAGGAGTAGCAAAAGTAGGGTCATGCTCATACAAGTCTTTTTATGTGCTCAAAGCCAATGACATCCAATTCAAGTTGAGTAACAAGCACGCATATGCGGGAAAGAGTGTCTGCCACAATGTTTTCCTTACCTTTGATGTACTTGATGACATAACACTACTAGGTAAAAGCCTAGCAGCAGCGAGGGTTTTAGGCCTATCAGTAGCGCGGGCAGGAGCGCTACTGATACGGTGCTACAGCTAAATCTTAGCAGTAGCGTGCCTCAACCCATGCTACTGCTAAATCGACTTAGTAGTAGCAATTTCCCAGAGGAGCGCTACTGGTAATTAGTAGTAGTGCTTCTCCCTGCCCGCGCTACTACTATTATTTCGTATTTTATTTCATGTTGTATTCATACACCTTTACACAAGTTTTCATACAACAGGAATTTAGAGATTGTTTTTACATCATAATGAGTTATTACATCACGGGGTGAAAGAACCATGGACTACACTTGAAACTAATCTGCGGTTCTTTCACCCAATGATATAATAAATACCATCATCATCATCATCATATCATTAACAACTTATCATCATAATACATCATTGTCATATAACACCTCCTCAAGATCATCGTTTTCATCAATGACATCACATAGCAAATTGGTCACTAGTCGTAATCAAAGTACTCCTCATCATCAATTCTAACACATTGTACCACATAATAAACATATTGTACCTCATAGGACCTACTACATTGTCTTAGGACCTACTACATTCTCTAAGGTAAAATAGCAAAAGACAAGATAGCCCCTGACTCTCCATTATGGAGAATGGAGATTATCATGTCTCCAATTCTTGCCTTTCGCTTAATGTTACTTCCAAGAACCTCCTTGCGAATGTCCAAACATTTTTTCCATTCTTTGATGAGCATGTGATCACCGGTTTTAGAAATCCGATATACAAAGGTGAGCTCCCTAGATTGACCTGGTAGTATGTTCAGAACTCTAAGGCGACCATTCAGATACATTAGATGAGGCACACAATCCATCGGGATTTTCTATTGAAAAACATAGTAATAACTTCGTAGTTAGCAATGATGTACTATTTTTATAAGTATGCAAAAGATGCACGGATGTCGTAACAGTAAAAAATCTTACCAGGGTATCTCCATAGAAGTTACCATGGTTCAACACGTGCACTAGTGGCACGTATTCACCATAATTTGGAGGAGTTCGATAATAGGTATTGTAATCCTCAAGATAAGTACAATAAGCGATCAGATGACTTTTCTCCTTATAAATTAATCCGGAGCCATTAGTGTAGTGGGTTTTGTCTACCATCTTCCGCACATTCTTTGAAGAATCAAAATAAGCTGTCAATGGAAATAAGTTGTCAACTATTTTGAAATAAAAAATATAAATTAGTTAATAACTATGTTTGAGAAACTCACATTGCAGTAGAATTGGAAGCGTATCAACAAGGACCCAAATGTCCATATTGTCTTGCTCAATGTCAGGATCACCAAGATCCATGGTAACAATCATACCCTCATAAAAACCATACATTTTGCAAAGTGCTTCCCAATTTTGGAAACCAAAATGGGTAATGCTCTAAGCATTGCACAGATTTACTGCAATATCCATATCATGATGGGTCATTAGGTGTATTTTCTTTGTTTCAAAATTTTCATGGTCTTCAAAACCCATCCTCTCCAAGACATAGCGTCTTGCATGGCATGGGATAAGCTAGTCGAATTGTAAAAGATGAAAATTAGATGTTGAAATAGTTGAAGTCATGCTTAATTATGAAAAAAACACTTGTCGTTGTTGCGTACCGTTTCAACATCGAATGTCTCCTCGAGCTTAATGTTGAAGCGCCGATCTTCGTCCAGCTCAACGAACCTGTCGCACATACCTCGATCGTCATGGCACCAGCTGCACTCCCCTGGGAGACTGTCATCGTCCGAGTACGACATTTCCTACGTTCATAATTCAAAGATTAAACTTGTACATATTCTAGCACAAGTCATGCCAGAATTCACGGAAAAATCCGGCATGACCTTTGCTAAAAAAGGACATATCGAGCGCCTAAAATTTGCCGGAACGGAAATTAATCAACACTCCGGCAAAACATAGGCCACTCGAAGGTGTAACCTGAACATGACCGGCCACTTGGGCAACCACATATCCTATATGAGCAACACAAGATATACATGGAGATTTGGCAGGTCTCACCTCGAGGTCGGAGGGGGTCGGTGACGGGGACGACGGCGGGGATGATGGAGGGGCTCCTTGATTTCTGCAAAAGCAAAAACCCTATAAGTTATAACTAATACATCCCGAATAATTGCTTAAACTAAAAAAATAACAACAAATATGACATGTTCAACTAGTTCTATTAATTCAACTAGTTCTTACTAAATATAAACTACCTATAAATAGAAAAAAACTAGTTCTTTCTAAAAATAAAGTAGTTCAACTAGTTATATTAATTTACTTACTAAACTAGTTCAACTAAAACTAAACTAGTTCAACTAGTTTATTAATTTACTTACTAAAAATACATTAGTTCTATTAATTCAACTAGTTTAACTAGTTTATTAATTTACTTACTAAACTAGTTCAACTAAAACTAAACTAGTTCAACTAAAACTAAACTGGTTCAACTAAAACTAAACTAGTTCAACTACTAAAAATCATTATCTATGAACCCTAAATTAACATCCACTACTACTAAAAACATCTAGTACTAACTAAT
>NC_041389.1:79024392-79029085 GCF_002162155.2 Triticum dicoccoides | reverse complement strand
AGGGGTGGGGGGCTTACAGAGAGGGGAGAGACGGTGGCGGGGAGGTGCTCGGCGACGGAGAGGTAGGGGCGGCGAGGGCGGGCTCGGGATTGGGAGGCGGCGGTGCTGGGCGGGCTCGGGCGGCGGCGGTGAGGTCGAGGGCGGTGACGTTGAGGTCGAGAGCAGCGGCGGGCGGCGGCGCTGAGGTTGAGGGCGGGCGGCAGTGGTGAGGGTAGGCCCGGGAGGCGGCGACAGAGGAGTTGGGGAAAGGGGGGAATGGAGGACTTAGCCAAATTTTGAGCCAGCGGGTGGTTAATTCAGAAGTAGCAGTAGCGCATTCCGGAAAGCGCGCTACTGCTATGTTAGCTACAGCGCGTTCTAGTATACACGCTACTGCTACTCCTTTCTCTTTTTTCCCTTCTACATTTATTTTTCTTCACATTTTATTTTTTTCCTTTCACCTTCACTACAGGAATCTGCTACTTTGCCATCTGCCACGGCGGACGGCAAAGGCATGGATGACGGACGGCAAAGACCTTTGCCGTCAGCCGCAGATGGCAAAAGGTGACGGCAAAGTAGGGGACGGCTAAGAGTTGCGTTGCCGTCTGCTTCGGGCGGCTGACGGCAAAGGGTCCTTTGCCATGAGCAGCGGACGGCAAAGAAGATGGACAGCAATAAATGCGTTGTTACTCCGTTAGGTGGTTAACGGCAGGCCTTTGCCGTCCGCTGCGGACGGCAAAGCCTTTGCCATCAGCCACTGTAGGCAAACTGACCAAATTGGTCAGCCTCCCAGGAAGCACAGTTGCCTGCCACGTGGCCTCTTTGCCGTCCGCTGCTGATGGCAAAGAGCCCTTTGGCGTCGGTGGCAGACGGCAAAGAGCCTGCATATTGTCTCTTTTTTTCTTTTTTTTAATCCAACAATTTTCACAGCAAATATATATGACATATATAGATATATTTAACAGCAAACATATCACATATCCAGCACATAATTCCATATACATATTACATAGGAAGGTTACATCAACATAGCAAGTTCCATCAAGTTCCATCCATACACATTGTTCCATATACATATTACATAGCAAAGTTTCATCAACATAGCAAGTTCTATCATAGCAAGCTAGATACAATGCAAAGTTTTAGCAAAGAAAAAGCAAGCACTCCATCATAGCAAGCTAGCTTCCATGAAGTGAGTGAAATCTGCAAAATGGTAAATAAGAAAGTTAGAAATAGGTGAATAGAACAAGAAGAAGGCTAGAACAAGAAGTATATGTCATTTATGAGCTAACTTAGGTGAAATGGATCATATATGAGCTAACTAAGTTGAAATGGGTTGTTCATGAGCTAACTTTGGTGAAATGGATCATTTATGAGCTAACTTAGTTAAAATGGGTCGTTTATGAGCTAACTAAGGTGAAGGGCATCGTTTTTGAGCTAAGTAAGGTGAAATGGATCTTTTTTTAGCTAACTTAGGTGAAATGGATCATTTATGAGCTAACTTAGTTGAAATGGGTCGTTTATGACCTAACTTAAGTGAAATGGATCATTTAAGAGCTAATTTAGGTGAAATGGATCGTTTTTAGCCAACTTAGGTGAAATTGATCGTTTAGGAGCAAATCTAGGTGAAATGGGTCATTTTGGAGCTAACCTAGGTGAAATGGGTCATTTTGGAGCTAACCTAGGTGAAATGGGTCATTTTAAAGCTAACCTAGGTAAAATGGATCATTTACGAGCTAATCTACTAAAATGGGTCATTTCAGAGCTAACTTGGATAAATTGGATCAGTTGTAAGCTAACTAAGGTAAAATGAGTCATATTAGAGCTAACTTAGGTTAAATGGATCGTTTATGAGCTAACTAAGTTAATTATGCAATTTTTGACATAAGTAAGCTTATTAAGTCATTTTGAAGGAAAAGAAGCTAACTCTAGGTCATTATGGTAAGCATATTGGAGGAAATAAACCTAAGTCTAAGTCTAGAGAAACTTACCGTGATCAGGGAGGTGTAGGAGCGGGCTGGCTCGTGCCGGTAGCTGGAGAAGGATTGTGCGATGCGTTTCTGGAGTTAAGCTGCACCAAAGATCATTTCCAATGTCTTGTTAGCATTATGACACTCAAATGTTAAGACTAGCAAGTAATGTCCATTCAAATTAAACTCACCGTGCTCCCAGGAGCAATCACTGGCATCGGCGGAGCGGTCTGACCGGACTTCTCGCACACAGACTGCACATTTGGTTTTCACAACAGAGTCATACTAGTTAGTAATGAGACTCAAATGTTAAGACTAGCAAGTAATCTGCAGAAGAAACTTACCACAAGGAGCTCATACATGGCCCTTTCCTGCATGTCATTCTGTGCCCTCTCCTCCTCCAACATCTTTGTCGTCCTCTCCTCCAACTCCCGCTGCCTCTACGCCACCTCCGCCAGAAGTTTCTCCGTTCTATCTCTCTCACTCTGTATAGCAGCCTGCAACACCACTCACATGACCATTTGTAATCATTGATGGAAGCACACACAATGTAATGGAGAAAGATAGCTGAGTACGTATAACTAACCTTGATGGCGAGTTGGACTGGCCGTTCACGAGGCCTTATCTCAGGAGCGGAGCTCGACTGGCGCGCCTTGATCTCCGGGAGAGTGCTAGGACAACGGATAAGTCCATCTCCCATGGCTATGGAGCCATGGGACCTCCCGCCACCAGATATCATCAGCAACTCTGTATCAATGGGACCCTGGCTCGGGTTAAAGTCCTCCACTTTCCTCGCCTTCCCTTGATCTCTATATTGCACGAGCTTTTCGTGGGTGGAGATGTTGGTGAAGTTCTTTGGATCATTGAGGTCAGACGCAGAGAATGCCTTGACTTTCTTGTAAGAGCTAGTGTGGGCCATGGCATACAGGTCGTACACCTCTGGCACCTTATCCGCCTTATTGTAGCGTGCCTGAAAGAGAGAAACAAAGTAAATTAGTAATTAAAGGGCTAAAGCTAGCATGATGAATGAATTGCATGAATCATGAAGCAAACCACATACCCAGTTCCGCCCGTACTGAAATAAGTTGGAGCTTCCTTGGTGGTGTGGCACACCTTCCATTTGGGCACGTTTGTCCTTGGCCTCGTTGTGGGTGGCCAGCCATTCTTTTGAGCACCACCCATCGACCAACACCTCCCAACAATCCATCCGATCCGCACACCATCTCTGAGGGGCCTATGTTAGCAAATAGAAACTTTAGCGCTACGGCTATGAATTACTAAATAAAGGAATTAAGTACAAGGCCTTAAGAATTACCTTCATGTACTGCTCCTTACTCAAGAACTTATCGCGACACTCCTGCTTGGACTTCTTGATACCACGGTCGGCGTAGTAGTCTCGAACAGACTGCACCCGAGCCTCATGTCGTAAGTTCTGAAGTAGGCGCTTGCACTCCTTGTGGATAACATCTGCCGCCTCCTCCTCGTATCCCTCCTCACACCTGTAGAATGTCTGCAATCAAATGAGACAATATTGATTAGTACAATTAATAACTAGATAGTTGAAGATTTTTAATTGTGTAAAGGAGAAATTACCCAGAACTTTCTGATCACCATGTCTGCCCTCGTCTTGCACAAGACACCGTCGATAATCTCACCCGGCGGGGCCGGGGCAGCCAAGTAGTGCTCCCAACTCAATCCACCCTCTGGAAGCCGACCCTCACCAGGCAACGTGACAAACCCCGGAAAGTTTTGCTGAATCAGAACTCCAAGGACGGAGTTGGGCCGGCGGACACTTTCATGGTGGTCCCAACCCCTGCAGCATGACAAGGCCAACGCATTAGTTATTTGAAGAAACGTGAATGCAGAAGGTACAAAAAGATTAAATGCACTTACCTCTCCCCATCAGGGAAAATCAACCACCTCTGCTCGCGGGTCGCTGGCACGGACGGCAGCCGTGTAGCACCACACTAGTAGACGTTGCCCCCCTCCTCCCCCTCCTCCTCAAAACGAGTCGGCTCCCCGCCATCATCAGCATGGCCACTCAGCTCCTCGGGCTGACCCGACCAAGTACCCCATCCAGACGTGTGCTCCTCCGGGGTCTCGTGGGCTGAAGGCCCGTCGACCCGAGGCTCGTGGGCCGAAGACCCGTGGACCAGAGGCTCGTGGACCGGAGTCCGTGTAGCCTCCTCCTCAGACGAGTCCACCCTAGCAGTCACGTGCTTGGGTAAAACATCTGGGGGCAGCGGCGAGGAAGGCGCCGTAAGAGCCACCCTACCTCCTCTCCCGCAACCACATGCTCCACCTCGGCCCTTCTTCTTACCTCGTCCCCTGCTGGGCACTGCGGTCGACGAAGAAGGGCCCGGCGGTGTCACCATACTGTCCAGCAACACTCGGCGGAGAGGTGCGTGTGGAATGGAAGACCTCACACTACGCGCCGACGAAGAAGGGGCCTCGGCGCGCTCCCGACCAGCGCCCACCATCTGTCAACACCTGCCATGACAAAGAATAAACGAAATTAGTACAACATGAAAAAAAGTACAACATAAACAACTGCACATTTAAAACTACCCGATCAACACAATTATATATGATGTTTTTCATAACCAAATCGAAAAATATATGACCTAACTAATAATTCACAAATATATGACCCCGTCGGCCTCTCGAAGGCCAAAGAACACCTTTTCGGGAGGTGTCGGGGGTCGGGGTGTCGTGTCGGTGTCGGGGTGCCGTGTCGAGGTCGG
>NC_041389.1:79007244-79022786 GCF_002162155.2 Triticum dicoccoides | reverse complement strand
GTGGGGGCGGCGGCGCGCGTGTGTGGGAGGGAAACAAAGAGAGAGGGGGGGTGGGGCGCGTCGGCCGTTAGATACGTTTAATCTTTGCCGTCCGCCACCTTTGTCGTCGGCTAGTGTGCGCTTTGCCGTCCGCTAGCGGACGGCAAAGAGGGGGGCCATTAAGTATTTTTTAACCAGCTCCTCAGTGGGGCCCCCTCTCTCTTTGCCGTCCGCTAGCGGACGACAAAGATTCTTTGCCATCTGCTAGCAGACGGCAAAGAACAGGCTAATGGCAAAGGATTTCTTTGCCATCAGCTTGTTCTTTGCCGTCTGCTTTCAGGTAGCTGATGGCAAAGAGCTTCTTTGCCGTCTGCTAGCTGACGGCAAAGAGATGGCAGATGGCAAAGTAGCTGATTCCAGTAGTGCTTATTCTATTTCTTTCATTTTCAATTACCTTTCTATTTGCTTTCCATTTAATTTTATATCCTTTAGCAGTAGCGAGTTTAGAAGAAAATGCGCTGCTACAAAGGAAGTAGCGGTAGCACGGTTCTATATGGATCACTACTACTATGTGTAGCCTATCAGCTAAGCCGTGGGAATTATAGTGGTAGCGCTTGTTTCCGAACATGCGCTACTGCTAACGTTTGAGCTATAGCACGCTTTGCTTGAACGCGCTACTACAAATTAGCAGTAGCACCCTATTTTAACCAGCGCTACTGCTATACCTCTGTGTATAGGCTTTTCCCTAGTAGTGTAAGGAAAAGACTCAATGAATTCACTGCATTTAGCATGACGCTTGTTCAACTTAGTTTGACCCTTAAGATACTTGAGTGTCTCATGATCGGTATGGATGATGAATTCATGGGGACGAAGGTAATGTTCCCATTCATGCAAGACTCGCACTAGAGCATATAACTCTTTGTCATAGATGGGGTAATTGAGTTGTGCTTCGGAAAGTTTCTCACTAAAGTAAGCTATGGGACGCTTCTCTTGCGTTAACACACCTCCTATGCCATTACCGCTAGCATCGCAATGAGGTTTGTCAAAGTTGAGTAAGGCAAGCACGGGAGCATGAGTAAGAAAATTCTTAAGCTCATTGAATGCGGTATCTTGTGATGGTCCCCAAACAAAAGGCACATTCTTGTTTCTCAAAGCATGCAAAGGAGAAGCACTGGTGCTAAAAACCTTCACAAAGCGACGATAGAAACCCGCAAGGCCAAGAAAACCACGCACTCGATGCAAGTTGGTTGGTTGTGGCCAAGTCTTTATAGCATTGGTCTTGGACTCATCAACATGAACACCCTTAGAGGAAACAACAAAACCCAAGAAATGGAGCTTGTAAACGCCAAAAAGGCATTTCTCCATATTAGCATAGAGGCGCTCTTTTCGAAGATTTTGCAAAACGGTGCGGACATGGGTGACATGCTCTTTCACTACTAGGGAAAAGCCTAGCAGCAGCGCGGGTTTTGGGCCTAGTAGCGTGGGGGCCGGCGCTACTAATAAGGCGCTACAGCTAACGTATAGCAGTAGTGCGGGTGCCACCCGCGCTACTACTACGTCCGTTAGTAGTAGCCTGGGTAAAAACCCGCGCTACTACTACGTCCGTTATTTTTTTGAATTTTTTCGAAAAAAAAATCGATTTTTTCCCTAATTTTCAAATTTTTGAATTATTTTAACCTCAAATCTCTAATCACCCCTCATCGCTGCTCAATTTAATCTCTAATCTTTAATCACCCCTCATCATTCCAGATCATCTAACTTCCCAGACGGTCACCCATCCTCTCACTACTCCAGCCTGAGCACGCTTAACTTCCGGGTTCTATTCTCCCTCGTTTCCAAGTCTACACTTGTTGTTTTCCTGACAATAGTAAGATGTCAATCCTATTAACCCCAGAAATTTAGCTTGAGCATGAAGTCACACATTTCACTGTTTGAGTTTGAAACTATTGTTCTAAAAAATTAGTAACACTAATATTTCTTGAATAATTAGTTTGACCATTGTTTGACCATAGTTTGACCATGGTTTGACCAGATTTGACCAAAATTGAAAAAAAAACTGAAATAATTATTTAGTAACACTAATATTCTTGAATAATTAGTTTGACCATAGTTTGACCAGATTTAACAAAAATTAAAAAAACTGAAATATGATGAATTTTTTTGCCTCGCAACTTTTTTTCTGTTGGGTTTTTCAGGATTTTGAAAATGTTTAACGGGGTAGATGATTTTTCATATAAAAAACTTTTTCATCCGAGTTAGTATGCAAAAGTTATGCCCATTTTTACAAATTCTCGAGAGATTTTGCAAATGAAGTCGAAAATCATATTTGCAAATTTTCCCAACAACTAGACCACATATCACATGGGAAACATATTTTCTTTTATTTTTTTTGACATTTTCATCATTTTCTTTTATTATTTTTTTAACTGAAAAGGCGATCCACTGGGGTAGAGTTTGAAAATTTTGCAAACAGGCCATACCCCGCGCTACTACTATGGCAGACGATTAGTAGTAGCGAGGGGTAAAAAACCCCACTACTACTATCAACTTAGTAGTAGCGCGGGTTTATAACCATCGCTACTACTATGACATGGTCCAGGGGCACGGTAGAGACCACTTAGTAGTAGCGAGGGTTAAAAACCAACGCTACTGCTATCAACTTAGTAGTAGCGAGGGTTAAAAACCCGCGCTACTACTATGGCATGTCCCGGGGGGCACGGTAGAGACCGCTTAGTAGTAGCGAGGGTTAAAAACTCGCGCTACTGCTATCAACTTAGTAGTAGCGAGGTTTAAAAACCTGCGCTACTAGTAAGTAGCAGTAGCGAGGGTTTTTAACCCTCGCTACTAGTAAGCGTCTGTGTATAAGCTTTTCCCTAGTAGTGTTTGAGAGATTTGCTAAACACAAGAATGTCATCAAAGTAAACCACAATGAACTCACCAATATAAGGGCGAAACACATAATGCATGAGACGCATGAAGGGACCCGGTGCTTCCGATAGATCCATAGGCATGACTAACCACTCATACAAGCCAAACTTGGTTTTGAAAGCGGTTTTCCATTCATCACCCTCTTGTATGTGGATTTGATAGTAACCACTCTTAAAATCAATTTTGGAAAAGATAGTGGCACCGCTAAGCTCATCAAGCATATCGTCAAGGCGTGGAATGGGATACCTATAGTGAACGGTGATAGCATTTATAGGTCTATAATCGGAGCACATGTGAAAGCTACCGTCTCGTTTTGGCACAAGAATGACCGAAACGGCACAAGGACTCAAACTTTCGCGCACATGTCCATGGTCTATGAGATGTTTTACTTGCCTTTGAATTTCTTTGTTTTCTTCAGGGTTGAAGCAGTAGGGAGCTTTGTTCGGAAGAGGTGCTCCGGGGATGAGGTTGATTCGGTGCTCAATGCCTCATAGAGGAGGTAGACCCGGAGGTAGCTCATGGGGGAAGACGTCTTGGAATTCCTGCAAAAGAGAAGACAAAACTAAAGGTAGAGTGTGAGAGGTGTTAGCTTGTGGTGCGTTATCCTTGCACAAAAGGACATAGTGTATCACACTAGATGGGTTCTCACACACTTCTCTTGTCTCATGTTTGGTGGCAAAGAGAACTAGGTTCTTCTTTTCGCTCATCATGGAGGCACTCGATTTGGGCTTGTGGCGCTCACTCTCTTTTGGGTGGGTCGCTCTCTCACTATTCTCTCCATGATGAGTGGCTTGCTTGTCGGCGATCACTTGGCTTGGAGACATGGGGCGAAGTACATACTCCTTTCCTTGCATCTTGAAGATGTAGTGGTTCGTTCGGACGTTGTGGATCACACCTCTATCAAATTGCCATGGGCGTCCAAGAAGAAGGTGGCGAACGTTCATTGGAACGACATCACACTCCAAAGTGTCTTCGTAGGCGCCAATTTTGAAGGAGACTTTTACTTGATGCTCGACTTGGATAGTGCCGGAGTCGCTAAGCCAGTGAACTTTGTATGGATGGGGATGCTTCGTCTTGGGCAATTGGAGCTTGGGGCAAAGTTCTTCACTTGCTAAGTTATGACAACTCCCTCCATCGATGATGACCTTGATGGACCATCCTTTGATGCCGGCCTTGGTATGAAAGATAAGGAATCTTTGATGTTCTTCTTAGTGATGTTGGAGAGTCCAGACCTTGGAGACAACGAGAGCGGTACTTGAATCTTCATCACAAAAGACTTGTTCTTCTTCGTCATTCATTTGCCAGTGCATGGCGACTTGCTCAAGAGCGTCCATTTCTCCTTCACTCATTGAGTTGTAGGTGCCATCGTCGTTGAGGATCATGGTTCGCTTGTTGGTGCACTCATAGGACTTGTGGCCTCGGCCTACGCAAGTGAAACACTTGAAGGAACTCGTCTTGACGGTCTCATCGGTTGGGGTTGATGATGATGAAGCTCTCAGCTTGAAGTTGTTCATAGTAGGATGACTTGGAGTTGACAAAGCTTTCTTTGAACTCGACTTGTCGACGTTGCTTGTAGAAGGCTTGGTAGTCGGTGTTCGAGTCGTTGAAGCTTGGTTGTTGGAGAAGCCGTATGACTTGGATGAGAACTTGGCATACTTTAAATCATCTTGCACTTGGCGTTCCGCCTTGGTAGCTTGATGCACTAGCTCGATGAGATTTGAGAATGGTTGGAAGTTGGCGATCTTCTTGATAGGGTGATTGAGTCCATTCAAGAAATGTGCCATTGTTTGCTCATCATCTTCCATGACATTGGCTCGTATCATGGCAATCTCCATCTCCTTGTAGTACTCTTCAACGCTCTTGGTTCCTTGCTTGAGTATTTGGAGTTTCTTGAAGAGGTTGTGGTTGTAGTAGGTAAGCACGAAGCGTGCTCTCATGACATCCTTCATTTGCGCCCAAGTAGTGATGGGTGGTTCACCTCTTGCCTCACGGCGCTCGATGACTTGTTCACACCAAATGAGGACATAGTCTTGGAACTCAAGGGATGCCATAATGATCTTCTTCTCTACGTCGTAGTTGTGCAAACGGAAGATCTTGTCAACTTTCAATGCCCATGATAGGTACTCTTCGGGATCGTTGCTTCCGTTGAACTTGGGCATGGTGAACTTGAGCTTGCCGTAGCGTTGCTCTTCATTGTGTTGGGGTCGGGGGTGATGACGCCCTTGTTGTTGATGATTGTTCAACTCGTGTTGCTCTTGGCACGGAGGGTTGTCGACCTCATGTTGCTCTTGACGTTGTGCCTCGGCATCTTGAGCATCTTGGTGTAGACGCACTCGCTCTTCCTCTTCATGTTGGCGTTGTCGTTGCCGTTCTCGTGCTAGCGCAAAGGCCTCTTGTGTTTGACATTGTTGTTGCTCTTGAGAGTCGGTGTCGCATAGAGGATTGAGGCTGGCTTGATGATTGTTGCACGCGGCACGGCGAAGAGTGTTCAATGTCGGTGTACTTGAGCCGGAGAGGGTGAAGTCGGAAAGTCGACTTGAGCGGATCCTTCTTGAACTGGAAGAAGAGCGGTTGAGCAACAAAGCACGAATCTCATCCATCCTTGCGTCATTCTCTTGCTTGTGATCGTCGAGCTTGTGGTCGAAGTAGTCCCTTGTACGTTGCTCGGAGAGTCGCAAGTCGGTGGCGAGGTTGTCGATGCGGTCACTCATGGCTTGTTTCTCTTGATGCAAAGCACATTGTGCACCAAAGAGGTGGCTCTTGGTGACATAGGAGTTCATGTCGTTGTCTTGCTCAAGGAAGAGTGGGTTGGTAGAAGTACTTGGCCTATCCATCATTCCAAGGAAAATATATGAGTGGTAGAAAGAGAAGAACGTATACCAAATGTACCTTGACCGAAGTTGAAAGTGGATCGATGATCACTCCAATGTAGGACAAGGAAATAGCACAATTGGTACCGATTCTTGTCGGTTTCTCACACCTACACAAGTAAAAGCTTATGTTGGAGCTTGGTTAGGATGGTGGCACAAAATTTTATGCAATTGTAAGTGAGCTTCAATAATGTTGGAAAAGATTCACAAGATTGCAATGTAACAAGTAGACCAAGCATATAAGGTACACGGAAACACACTCGCAAAAGATAAGTGGGGTCGTGCAACCAAGGATGAGCCAAAATGAGGAATCCACAAAAATGCTCTTGTTGCACAACACTAGAGAGACACTAGCACGATTGCACAATAGGCGGATTCAAAGGCTTGTGCACAACCTACTAAGCAAAAATGTAACGACTTCTATCCCAAGTATGCTCTATGCAAGGTGTTTCGATGATATGATCCAAGATGATCGAGTATGACAATCTTAATGTTGTATGATGCTATGGTTCTTGCTTAAAAGCTCTTTGCTTATCTTTCCTTTTTGCTTAAAAGCTTGTTTGGCTCTTTGTTTTTTGAGCTCTTTTCTCATGCAATGCTTGACGAACCAAGATAGCAATTGTGTATGCGATGACAACTTTGTGACACAAGAGATGATACCAATATATGCACCAATGATGTATGTATGCTATGGGTAGTATGATCACTAATGTGCACAAGTCTCGTTGCCGGCAATACTCAAAGGCTAGTCTCGATGGTTAAGCAATGCAAAGGACTAAGGCTATGATGGGTATCAATGTAATGGCAAGAATGATGTAAAGACGAGGTTACTGATACGTCTCCAACGTATCTATAATTTTTTGATTTTTCCATGCTATATTATATTCTATTTTGGATGTTTAATGGGCTTTATTATACACTTTTATATTATTTTTGGGACTAACCTATTAACCGGAGGCCCAGCCCAAATTGTTGTTTTTTTGCCTATTTCAGTGTTTCGCAGAAAAAGAATATCAAACGGAGTCCAAACGGAATGAAACCTTCGGGAACGTGATTTTCAGAACAAACGTGATCCAGAGGACTTGGAGTCTACGTCAATAAATCAACGAGGAGAGCACGAGGCAGGGGGCGCCTACCCCCCCTGGGCGTGCCCTCCACCCTCGTGGGGCCCATGTTGCTCCACCGACGTACTTCTTCCTCCTATATATACCTACGTACCCCCAAACCATCAAAGGCATCCACGAAAACCTAATTCCACCGCCGCAACCTCTGTACCCGTGAGCTCCCATCTTGGGGTCTTTTCCGGCGTCCTGCCGTAGGGGGCATTGATCACGGAGGGCTTCTACATCAACACCATAGCCTCTCCGATGATGTGTGAGTAGTTTACCTTAGACCTTCGGGTCCATAGTTATTAGCTAGATGGCTTCTCCTCTCTCTTTGGATCTCAATACAAAGTTCTCCTCGTTTCTCTTGGAGATCTATTCGATGTAATCTTCTTTTGTGATGTGTTTGTCGGGACCGATGAATTGTGGGTTTATGATCAAGTTTATCTATGAACAATATTTGAATCTTCTCTGAATTCTTTTATGTATGATTGGTTATCTTTGCAAGTCTCTTCAAATTATCAGTTTGGTTTGGCCTACTAGATTGATCTTTCTTGCAGTGGGAGAAGTACTTAGCTTTGGGTTCAATCTTGCGGTGTCCTTTCCCAGTGACAGCAGGGGCAGCAAGGCACATATTGTATTGTTGCCATCGAGGATAACAAGATGGGGTTTATATCATATTGCATGAGTTTATCCCTCTACATCATGTCATCTTACCTAAAGCGTTACTCTATTCTTATTAACTTAATACTCTAGATGTATGCTAGATAGCAGGCGATGTGTGGAGTAATAGTAGTAGATGCAGGCAGGAGTCGGTCTACTTTTCACGGACGTGATGCCTATATACATGATCATACCTAGATATTCTCATAACTATGCTTAATTCTATCAATTGCTCGACAGTAATTTGTTCACCCACCATAATAACTTATGCTCTTGAGAGAAGCCACTAGTGAAACCTATGGCCCCTGGGTCTATTCTCTATCATATTAATCTTCCAACACTTAGCTATTTCCATTGCCTTTTTATTTACTTTGCATCTTTATTTCTCTTTATCATAAAATTACCAAAAATATTATCTTATCATATCTATCAGATCTCACTCTCGTAAGTGACCGTGAAGGGATTGACAACCCCTTTATTGCATTGGTTGCGAGGTTCTTATTTGTTTGTGTAGGTGCGCGGGACTTGAGTGTGGTCTCCTACTGGATTGATACCTTGGTTCTCAAAAACTGAGGAAAATACTTACGCTACTTTACTGCGTCACCCTTTACTCTTCAAGGGAAAACCAACGCAGTGCTCAAGAGGTAGCAGTTACCGTTCTTGCTTACGGTATGGTGTCAAAATGGTAGCGCGAATACCAAGGTGTAGTCAAGGCGGTCGTTGTTGATGACGCGTCCATGGCGAAGATGAGCGGCAGTGATGTCGATGTCGAACCGTACCTAGATAGCCGAAACACAAAAGGATATGGAACTGCAACTCAAATTCTCAAAGCTCGAAGTGGCAACACGTGTCGGTGAGCGAAACAGTCCAAATGATGGTGGTATGCGGAAGTGGAAATGGTGGTGGTATGTGGGGCGGTGGTGGTGACTACACTAAAAAAATGCAGTTTCGTCAGGGTCGGTCGGACATCCGGGCTGGGTCGGTCGTCCGGTCGTTGGACGTCCGGGCTGTGTCGGACGTCCGGTGCCTGGGCGAATCTCAGTCACGGGAAGAACAACCAGGGTTCGAGGTGGAAATGGCGAAAATGGTCAAATCCGGAGGATTTCGTGGATGGAAAGGGTGGGGAAAGGGGGGGAAAGCTAGATCCAGTCAAAACAAAGCAAATCCACGGATCCAAACCAAAAAAATCGCAACACATGAACAAATCACCAAAAAATAATTAGGGGCTATTTTTGTGGGGAATTTTCGAATTAGGACAAAAACAACAAAACAAGGCTAGAAACACAACGGGGAGGCTCCGAAATCGTGATCAACGTGGCTCTAGATACCAAGATGATGTAGGGTAGAACCCTAATCGCCTGATCTTTCATGAAAGGAGCGAAATCCCGTGAAGAACACGAAGAATGCAAGGGGAAACACGAGGGGAAAACACAAAGGGGCACAAAGAGGAACACTCAAACCAACATGAATAAGTCACACATGTGCTAGATCCTCGAGTACATAAGGAAAGATACACGATCCACGGACAACTAAGGACGATACAAGGGTAGCCGGTCTTCTCCAGGTCTTGAGTTCTTCCCTAAAAGGGGTCTTGAATCCGCTTGGGGGATCTTCTCTCGTGGAGGCTCGAATCTCCGAGGAGAAGGTATCCAAGTGGATGAGCAAAGCTCTCACACAAAATATGAGCTAATCCTTTGCTAACCCTAGAAAGAGGAGGGAGAGGTCTATTTATGGTCTAGGTGTAAAAGAGGGGAGAGGTGCAGGGATACATGGGCTTCGGCCCGAAACTGGACGCAGCCAGAGTCCTGACGTCCGGGAGACGCCGGTCGTCCGGAGGCTCGCGGAAGGCCGGACGTCCTTGGATCTTCGGATGTCCGTGATTTTAGGTTCTGTCGTCCGGCCGCCGGTCGTCCGGTCTTCCTTGGATTTTCGTAGATTCGGCTCGGGTGTAGGTGCGCCGGTCGTCCGGGGTCGCTCGGTCGTCCGGAGCCTGGGAGGTGTTAGACGTCCGGTCCAGGTCGGACGTCCGGTCACTATAGTATGCGCTGTCTTGGTTTCCTTTGGCTGGTGTGGTCCTCAGGGGCCGATCGTCCAGGGCCTGTAGCTTATTCACTTCTTCTTCGTCGTCTTCACGTCCATCTTCCTCATCTTCTACTTCTTGCTCCTTAGCTTCTCCATGATACCTGAGTATGCACAATGTGTCCATATGAGGTAGTATCCATGTCTCGTGTGCATCGAAGTGGAAATGTGAGCGGAGTGATGTCACCTTGGTTTCGAGAGATCTTGCACGTGCTCGTGTCATGGGTCCGCTAGGCACCTGGTGAGGCGATGGTAGGTCCATGGATATGACCTTGGGATGCTCCGCATCAGGAGAGATGGCTCCTACTCTCCAGGATGTGTCCTTTTTATTAGGACTACCGTTGGCAGGTCATGCCATAGGACCGTTGGAGGCACCGGCTGATTGGCAGCTTGGTTGCACAGTGTTTCACGGGTATTTATGACCGAGCTCCGGCGCTGACATTGGATAATCATGGACCTAAGTACGAATGGTTGCTCCATTTCCAGTTTAGTTTCCCTGCCGCTTAAGTTTCATTTATCTTGCAACTGTTCTTACAGAACATACCTTCGCTATGTACTAATACTCTCTTAGCTCAAAACAGATCCAAAAGTTCTCGGGGTATCCAAGGGTCCCGTTGAATGCGACACAGATCACTACAAGTCTGGAGGCATATATACTGTGGCTTCTCCTCAAGGTGATGTTCACAAAGAACCATGTCAGCACTATTAGCGCGAGCTACATCCCTATTGCACTTGAGATCGCGAGCACTAAGATGCCGAATCAGATCACACAGAGGAGTTGGGGTTCGGCTATCTTAGCGTATACATACCAAGCTATGTGCAACGCCTGCCAGCTTACGTCACCCATGTCCTACCTTCTTGGATGCCCTCTATTTCTGCAACTGTGGTCGTGGGAGAGGTTCTCTGTAGGACGACCAGACGTACGTGTTGATGAGCCTATGGATATCATGTTCGATGCTGACGGCATCGACATGCCTACCTTCGGTCTGAGTTGGACACGTCGCAGGGTATGTCACAATCTAAGTTTTGTTCGTTTTGTACACTAGGGTTCAATCTAATTTGTTTTCCTCAGAGACGCTTTGCTGCTGATCAGACCAGACGAGCTTACACGACATTAAACGAGCATTTTGATGCGTACACTGGGGTGATCTGGCAGCCGTACACGCAAGACCCCATAGATGCAAGATACCCCGTCGGTTTGTCCGTGCTGTGCACAAGAGATGTCGATTATTGGATGACGAAATCGAAGATCATCTTCGATGTCTTCGTCGAGGAGATGGCCCAACAGAGGGTTATGAGGCAATTTGGTCTTCTGCAATTGGAGACACCTCCCCCTATAGAGACCCCGCTGCACAAAGACATCCACATGTATTATCTAGTTATTAATATTGCACTGTCCTTCAAAATTGTCCATAGTTAAGTTGTTAGTTAATTGTTCAATGAACACCAAAATTTTAGGATCACAAAGAAGGGGATCAACAGGACTGCTACTGAGTGGCTAGATAGGATTCAGCTGTACGTTACACAATGGGAGACTGCGAGCACACATATGTGGCACGAGAATCACAACTTTGATATGGACGAATTCAATCTCTATCTGCAACGGTACTTGACCAAAAAATGGTTATGCATCATTCATCACAATCACCTAGATGAGATACCTGCCCCTAATACGGCGGATATGTACCTGAGCTATGATACTTCGGGCTCTAGGCAGCAAGCAGTAAGATATATTCTATTCATATAATGCAAGTAGTCCATACATACTTTGCCGTGCACACGTAATAATCGTCTTCGCAATTTCAGGCTGAGTTGACTCGCAGACTTGGCGAGGAGGTGTCCACCTTTTCAGTGTTCACTATCATCTACACCTCTAATGCTTCCTCGGGCTCAGGTCCAAACCTGGATGTCATGCATTGAGGAGAAAGTACGATTTGTGTATCGGGCTATTACGTGCACACGCACTTCAAATGTACTTCACTAGCATCCCCCCGCCATTCCACGCACCAGCAGCCGCCGCGTCACTCAACTGGTCAGCTCGAACCTACGCATCACCGACATGATCCGCCTCCACGTCTAGCAGAGCAGTGGACGGCCAGGCCACCACCTCCTGACCAGGCCGGTAGTTCAGTGTGGCAGCACCAGCCGGATCCCACGTCTGCCTACGTGTTTCGGCCACGAACTCCGCCTATAGGTATGTTTCTTCATATTTATTCCTGTGAATATCAATTGGGCCTATGTATTTCATCATTACTTATGTCCGTCCATCCAACAGGGGCCTACGGATATCAGCCGTATGGACATGACACGTCTATGTACGGATCCAGGTGGGATAGTGACCATGAAGGTGGGCATAACAGACAAGATTTATTGTTGCAGCACAACGAGTGGATGGACATATATACGACTCCTGCACCACCTCCTACACAGGAAACACAACATGACCAGGCATGGTCTGAGCTTCCTCCCTGTGACGTTCGGGCACCCCACAGGTATCTGTGGCCGACGCCGCCTACACCACCTCCACGACGTGCCGGACGACGTGGCTGATGCTTGTCTACCACTATATCAATCTATGTACGCGAGGGACGTACGTATGCTACCTACGTATGCGGTTGGAACTAATCATCTTCCTGGTGGACGACTGGAACTAATCATCTTCCTAGTGGACGATTAGTAGTAATAATCTTTCTTGTGGACGAGTGCAACTAATAATCTTCCTACAAGACGACTGCAACTTATTATCTTCCTGCAAGACGACTGGTGCCCGACTGGTGCCCAACCCTATAGATGATTGCCCAGTCGGCTTCCTGGTGGACGACTGGACCCTAGCCGTAATCCAGGAAGATGATTAGGTCCAATCGTCCTCCAGGAAGATGATGCCGTATTATTTGTCAAAAATATCAAAACGATGTATTATTTCTGAAAATTAATAAAAAATGTATTATTTAAAAAAAATTAGCGAAGCGGGGCAGCAAATGCGCGAGGCACACACGGCGAGCGAGGAAAGGGCAGTTTAACCCAGTAAAGTATCACCCGGCCAATCGAGAGGGACCCCAAGCCCACCAGTCATGAACCTTGAAAATCAACCGCGAGGTAAGACCAGGAGTAAGAATCAGACGGACCTGCCTGCTGGGTTGACCAGATTCAACGCAGTCGAACGGCCAGGAACATCCCAATCCGGGGAAGTTCTGTGTAGGAGGGTCGGCTAGCATCCTTATAGGTTTAAATGCAAGTATGGCATTGATTGCTTTTTGATGGCCCAGAATACAACTTCTGGCAAAGATAGCATGCTCTACCCATCCAACCTCTCATGCTGTTTATTTTAGCTTTCAAATTTGAATATAATATTTTTTAATTGAAAGTCAAAATTAAGTTTCGTTTGCATATTTACGGTTGTTGCGACGAGAACTTTTGAACAAGGTCACTCGAACATTTTGACAACTTTTAAATTTTACTAATTTCAAATATTAAAACTTAATAGTTATAATATTATGTTTTTATGAAGTTTCATTTGTTTTTTATGGTTTAGGGTTTAGAGCTTTAAATTTTACTATTTAAAACCTGGAGATTTTATCACTCATCATGTCAAGTTTTAACAGATGAAATTTCATGAAATTTTTAAAACTTGTCAAAACGTATTCAAGATTGGTCTTATTTGAAAGCCCTCATCACATGAAAAAAAAATATTCAAAACAAAATGTAAATTGGACTTTTGGTTCAAAAGATACTTGAAAGTTAAAATGAAAGGCATGGGAGATCAGATGGGTGGAGCATGTCACTTCTGTCAAAAACTGCATGTGGATACCCACCCAAAAATACGGAGTGATAATCAATGGACTAATCCATGCATGAGACCTCCCATGCACGAGAGAAAATGCATTCTCGCTTGTGCAGATGAATGTTGTATGGCGGACGGATTGCATTTCAGTTACGCACGTGATTCATCTACGAAACACAGGTCGTGTGGGCCCAAGTACTTCTTACTAAATTAATCATGACACACACATGCCTCATTCGGTTTGGAGGATTTTTATAGGAAAAACATGGGAACAAGGATTCCAAGGAAAATTTCCTATATATGCATTCGGTTTGTAGGAAAGCGTACAGGTATTTCGTAGGAATATTATTCATTTCCTATGCTTTTGAACGAAACTACACATCCACTCAAACCTCATTTTGCGCATAGGAACGAGGCAAGTCAATTCCTTAGAGTGGCAAGTGCCATCCTATCAAAATTCCTATACTACAAATTCTTACGTTTAGATTTCCTCCAAATCGAATGAGCCCACAAGCTTTATTTTCTTAACGGACAAGAATATAACATGATCACGATAATACAAATCTAGAACAGAACAACAAAGGAAAGGGACTATTTCTTCTGTAGAGAAATATAAGAATGTTTAGATCACTGAACATAGCAAAATACTACCCCATGACGGTCCAGCTTCATCAGTGCCCACCCTTTGGCGCTGCAGCCGCCGGGGAAGACGCGCACGGATGCACCCTCCCGGCGGTCCATAAGTTGCAAGTTGCCTTCTTCTCCTCTTCACCCATGAAACGCTCCTTCCTCATCTCTTCTTCTCGGGTCATCGACTTGTCTACCGTCGCCGTTGCCGAAGCCTTCTTGTTGTCGCTAATCCTTCTCATCAGTCTCTCTTGCTTCACGTGTACCTGTGCGTAGCTGAACCCCATGAAAGCCATGTTGAGTAGGACTGTAAGAGAGAAGATGGCTAGAAAGATGAAGGCTTGAGTTGATGTGATTGTGGGTGTTGGTGTGTGCATACGTGCAGGGCCGGTCCTGAAATTTCAGGGGCCCGGGACGGAAGTATAATCGGGGCCCTTTATATATACAAAATTAAAATTATTATGTGCAAGTTTAGATAAGTTTTAAAACGAAAAGTTCTTTTTTTTATCATCGAGGGCAAAACCAGCTGGTCGACCTAGTTCCAAAATCTAATTATATGTTATATTAATTATTTCTCACTTTTTCTATGATTTTGACTGGGAAGTTCCATGCATTGTATATTCCATAGTTTGGCAAACAGAAAGTAATTTGAACTACTCCTGGTGGCACGCAGGTAGAATAACTAGAATTTGCAACACTAATAATTAATTTTGCCACCTTATCATATTGAATTGAATCCTCCAATTAATTTCAGCTTGGCTATCATCACTAGAAGAACGCCCGTGCGTTGCAACGGGGCCACATTAACTTTAAGAGTTCAATATTACGACATTGGCGACCTTTTTTAGCATCAAATCCTCACATACACACACTCTCCCCCCTCCCTCTTCCTCACTCTCCCCCTCTCTCTCTCTAACACACACACACATAGCCTATTCTCCCCGCCAATAAGACTTACTCAATTAGCAATAATGTGTAGACTTGTGGTGAGCTTGACTGAACTAATTGATAGTGTGATATATTCCTCAATCATTTAACAATGAAATTTCAGAAATGGGAAGATTACGTAACACCTCAAGTAGTTAGCTACAATGACCTCCCCCTAATGATGCCATGTCATCAGGCTTGCTAAGCCAAATTGCCACTAGATAAAAATCAAAGCCCAATTCAAATTTAAAATAAAGTCAAATAAATTATTTCGTAAAACAGTAAAACTAAAATGTTCACCATATTCTATAAATTCCACTGATCTTTGACATGTTGAGCCCAACATTATTTGACCCAAAAAATAAATCTTGTCAAATTAATAAGAGGTCCAACAACAGTTAAAATAGCCAATTATATATAAACCTAATTTTATGTATTTCCTTTTGGCCCCAAACTTTTGTGCCACCTAAAAATATTGTGCTTGAATTGTGTGCATAGTTTCACAATTAACAAAATCCATTTAGTTGATATAAGAATAAATAGAAAACGGTCTTAAAAAGGAGAAACGGATTAGAATACATTAAA
>NC_041389.1:78991090-79006987 GCF_002162155.2 Triticum dicoccoides | reverse complement strand
CTCCTGTTCCCCAAGCCCGTCGCTACAGAGCCGGGCTCCCGCCCGACCACCTCGCCGGCATCGAAGGGGAATGGATAAGGGTGACGCCCTACCTCCCCTGCCCCCATGGCCTCACTCCTCCTCGACGCCCCCTCCCAGATCCACTTCTCCTCGCTCGCTTGATCCCGGTGATCTGGATGAAGTCAGAAGCCACGGCCACCAAGACCGACCCCGTCCACATGGCCACTGCCCTCCCTGCTGGCTAGGGTCTTGTCGAGGACCTCCGAATGCCTCCGCTACTTTGTCTGCGCCAACGAGATCAAGTCCAGCACCCCCAGATCGATGTTGTTGCCATCTTCCTCAACCTTCGGCCACCGCGACATTCCCGTTCGATCCGCGCCGCCCCGAGCTCCCCTGTCTTCCCCTAGGGTGCCATTGACACCGTCGGGATCTCCTCTTGCCTTTCCCCAGTTTCCCCTCTAGTTTGCTCTCGTTAGGTATTTCGCCATGGCCGAGAACCGCCGTCTGCCATGGCCATTGCAGGGGTAGCCATTGAGCTCCTCGGATTGACCCCGTGGCACATGCCCGCTCCTATGTGCGCCCATGCCCGAGCCTTCAGCTCTTCTTCCGCGCCCGCGGAGGCCACTCCCTCTCTGGCTCTCCATGCCCACGCACATGCCACACCACGTCCGTCATGTCCGCCGTTGCCATCACGCTCGCCACAGCCACCGCACCACTGTGCCCCGCGTGACGCACACCCTGGCCGCGCGTCCCACTCTCGCTGGCTACGCTCGCCCCATTTGCTGCCGCCTATCCCTTCACTCGCCCCGCTGTCGCGCCCCTGCCTCGCGCCGCCTCTTGTCGCGGCCATCTTCTACTGGCCGCCCCCTCAGCCACGCCGGACGCATCTCTGCCCTCCACCATCGGCCGCTCGCCTCGCCTGTTGTGTGCTTCTTCCTGTTTCTATGCGCTGCTCTACCACTGGTACGCTGTTGCGCCATGCCCTCGACACCGTTGTAAACAAACGTGGCATAGGGATTGTCAATGGAGTACGAGGAGGAGGTGGCGGAGAAGGTGTGGAGAGGCAAGAGGTCTAGGGTGGCGTCAGCTGGCTGTGGTGGAGGTGATTATGCGAGAAGGAGCTGAAGCGGAAGGAGAGGTCACAATTGGAAAGAATCGCAAAAAATCATAACCCGCGGAGATCTCATTCCAAAAAATCCTAATATCGATGGAGGGGTGATTTCCTTTAATAGGTGGAAAACATAGGAAATATTGGATGTTATCAAGGAAAGGTAAAAATTTAGGAAAGTTAGGATTTTGAACTGATTTCTATGCAAATGGGGTTTTATTGTTTGGTAACATGATATCAGTACCTGCCCGTTTGTAACGTGTCTGATTAGGAAAGTTTGCAAATGTTAAGAAACTATTTATTGGGAGGAAAGTTTGTGACGTGTCTGTTATTTGTTTCCTGAAAAAAATTCACTAATGAGAGAAATGGATTAATTTAGATAAGTTAGGAAAGTTAGATTCAAATCTATTATTTTTTCTTAAAAATTTGTTATTTGTTTCCTAAGACAAATTGAACCAATAAAAGGAATCGATTGATATGAATAATTTAAAGAAGTTAGATCTGTAATTTGTTATACGTTAGGAAAGTCCTGGTTATAATAAAGAGTGGAGAGAAAAATAAACCAATGGACCAGGATGGGAGGGGTGGCGGGAGGAGAGACGAAAAAAAATCAGCGAAAATAAACCGTGGAGACTATCCACCAACTGCTCCATTAGGAGTAGAGATTATTTCATGGATTCTAGACATCCTCTCACCTTGTCTTTCACTGATCTCCAACACAACCAGATTAGTTAGAGCATCTCTAGCAGACCCCGCATAAGTGGTCAAACCCGCAACATTTTTCAGTTTTACAGTTTTGGGCGAAAAAAGTGTCCAGAACAGAAACCGTAAAAGTAGTCCAACCCGTAAAATTTTTAAGGGCCACCGCAAATGCACACCCGAAACCCTTATCTTTGGAGGTTGGAAGGCCGAATATAGAGGGGCCCGTATACCAGTCAAACCTCGTCGGAGCAAACACGCCGCCGCGGAGTTTGCCGGAATCCGCCCTAAACTCGCCGGAATTCATCACCGCACATCGGAAAAGGCCACTAGACGTGGCAATCGATCGCTGCCGGTTCGAATTGGACGAGCTCGACATCGTCATGGCCTCCCATGACCTTAGCCTGGCCGCCGGAATCCTCCAGACGCGGCAGGCAAAGGGGCATGGCTCGCCTGGCAATAGAGCAAGGCGCGGACGACGGAGGCGATGGGGCGTGGCCGACAAGGCTGGGCGCGGACGATGGAGGCGACGGGGCGTGGCCGGCGAGGCCAAGCGCGACTGGCACGGTGATGGGGCGCGACCGGCAGGGACGGGGCGTGACCGATGGGCGATGGGGCATGGCCGACGGGCGACGGGGCATGGCCTGCGGGCGATGGGGCGCGACCGACGGGGTTGGGCGCGGCCGGCGTGGCCGGCGCGGCCGGCTGGAGGAAGGGGCGGAAATGGTCGAACTGGAGGAAGGAGCTCTTTATTCCAGTTTTTACAGTTTGTTTTACAGTATATGCTCTGCCGCGCTAGTTTTCGACCCGCAAACGCGATCTTCGTGAAACTGCAAACGCATTTTACGGGTCAAGTTTTTGCGGGGTCTGCTGGAATTGCTCTTATTCATAAGGATTGCCCTAAAAAAATTAATCAGAAGGACAACTACGCCCTACTCTTCTCCGCTAATTCACTACTAATAATTCTGCCACTAACTAGTCACACATCAATCTAGCTAGCTCCGTTTTGGATGATGCATCAGGAAGATGCAACCTGATCTTTGTAGTTCAAAACTGCCTGCCAGGGCCGATGGTGTTGTTAATCCTGTCCATGGCGATGAACATGAATTACCCGATCCACCATTGGAGGAGAAATCAACGGGGGATGCCTTCGCGGGAGGAGGATGTGTCGGCGGCGGGGTTGCCCTAGGGCTTCTCGGACGTGATGAGTTGTGCGTGATATGTCGCTAGGTCGATCGTTTTCGCTCATGTCGTCATGCGCGGACGAACCTACGCGAGGAAAACGGAAGTTCCGTCAATCTAGCAAATCACTATTTCGGGGGCCCGGGGTGCCCCCCCTCCCCCCGCGCCCCCCATCAGGGACGGGCCTGCATACGTGCGTGTATTTATAGGCACCAGTGGGAATTATTGGGGTGCGAACCATGTGCTGTCTTCTTAATTTCTATGGGCACACCTCCTTTGCCGGTTTAGATGGATCATTTTTTTTTTGCGGGCAATTCAGAGAGCTTTGTTAAGCAAGAGCATTCCTTGGATAGTCAACCAACAAGCTGGTCATAAGGAAGCTAGGAGTCTCGTCGAGCCAACTTTCAGTCACATTCAGCGTGCATGCATGTTTTTCACAAAGACGCGCTGGTAAGTTAGCCGACCTGCTTACATGTTGTAAATCAAAGAAGTGAATAAAGAACTAAGCTCTCCTATTTCTAACAAAATCGGAGCCACAATAGAACGAGAATTGTGGTGAATTTCCCAGAGCTTCACCAGCTCGACAGTCAACCTCCATTATCACATGCTGGAAGCCTCGTATAGTAGCGAATCGGACTCCTTCCTGCAGTGAAGACGCCTCGATGATCAGTGGGTCGGACACCCCAATAAAAGGTTTACACCAAGCGCCTATGAACGAAGTGGGCGAACGAGCAACACCACCAGCGCCACCCCGTCCATCTGAGAAGTTGAGCGCACCATCTGTATTGATCTTTATGAAGCCCACATCAGGTGGTCGCCGGCCAAAGCCCGGCAAGGTTGCAGCCACCTTCCAGGGCAGTTGTAGGAGAGCAATCGCCTCCTTGGTAGATCGGATAGTTGTAGTAGGATCTCACCCTACCTCTCCATGCTTGATCGGATTCCTAGAGTGCCAAATAGACCACATAATGGTTGTAATCTTTGCACGATCATCATCCGAAAAAAGTGGGCTACGTGTGATATCCCGTGCCCATGTCTCCCGCGAGAGAATTGGCAGCCGGAGCTCAAACCATGCCCATGCCTCCTCCCAAAAAGGTCTTGCATGCGAGCAGGATATAAGAGCATGGTGCATGTCCTCCTCCCCGGCCAAGCAAACTTTGCAGCTACTAGCGTCTGCAATATGACGGTTTTTGAGCGTGTATTCATCCGGAAGAATACCACGAAGTACTCTCCACCAGAATACTCTTACTTTTGGAATAACATTAAGTTTCCATAGGGCTTTCCACAACTGCTTGTTATCCTCTGAGGTCCCGGTAGCCGTCCCTTCCTCTAGAGCTAGTCGCTCTTTCTGAGTCACAAGAGCTCGGTACACCGTCTTAACAGTGTAGTTGCCTGATCTATCAAACACCCATGCAGGAAAATCAGATCCCCCTCCCTGGCGAATAGGAATATTAAGTATAGTTGCTGCATCTGAGGGAACAAAAGTTTCTCGAATCAATTCCCGCCGCCACGTCCAACTCTTAGAATCAGTCAAGTCCGATACTTTTTCCACCCATGTATTTAGTGGCCTTGCTTCTGGAGTCATGGAGATGGTGCCCGGGATCCATTTATCAGTCCAGACTGATATAGTGGAGCCATCCCCCACCCGGGATATCAAACCAATCTAGAGAGCCTCTTGACCCGCTATGATCGCCTTCCATGTAGCTGAGGCCGACTTGGGAGCTGTGGCCTGCAATAAATCTGATTCTGTAAAATAGCGAATCTTGAGTACCCTTGCACAAAGCGAGTTTGGATTGGTCAAAAAACGCCAACCCTACTTACCCAACATAGCTAGGTTGAACTGATGTAAGTCCCTGAAACCCATTCCTCCATTACACTTGGGTGTAGCCAAATCCTTCCAAGACACCCGATGCATAGACTTTTTGTCAAGAGAACTGCACCAAAAAATTTTGCCATGGGAGAAGTTATGCTCTTACAAACCTTCTTAGTTAGCAGAAAGGTACTCATAGGATAGGTAGGTATAGCTTGTACCACTGTCTTTAACAAGATCTCACGTCCTGCACATGCTAACAGCTTCTCTGACCAACCCTGAATTCTTCCACGAGGCGTTCACTTAAATGATCAAAAGTACCGCTCGTGATTCGCCCAACTGCTATGGGGACCCAAATATTTTTCACTAAAGGTCTCAACTTTAATATTTAGAACAGCCTTCATAGAGTGTCTCACAGTATCAGGAGTGTTAGCAGAAAATAAAATAGAACTTTTGTCACGATTAACACGCTGACCTGAAGCATCACCATATATCCTGAGAATCTCATTCAGTCTATAGGAGCTCTCTGCTTTTGCATTGATGAAAATCAAGCTATCATCTGCAAACAGCAAAAGTGTTACCCAAGATGATCGGTAGCTAACACGCAAACTTTGGTCCAAAGTACCTCCATCATAGCTCTTGAGCAAAGAGGAGAAACCTTCCCCACATAGTAGGAACAAATACGGCAAGATAGGATCGCCTTGTCGGAGTCCCTTGGACGGGGTGAAAAACGGCAGGAGCTCACCGTTCACCCTGACTGAAAACCGCACAGAAGTCACGCACTTCATAATTAATTTGACAAAAGCGATGTTGAAACCAAGCTTTGATAGTATCTCTTCCAGATAGTGCCACTCGACACGATCATATGCTTTCATCATATCAAGCTCGACCATGCAAGAAAAGTTTTTACCTTTTTTCCTTCTCATCATAGTATGCACACTCGCATATGCTACTAGAACATTATCAGTGATTAACCGACCAACAAAGGCACTCTGTTCCTCGCTGACAATCTCGTCCATAATACATTTTAGTCTGTTGGTGATTGCTTTGGATGCAATCTTATAAAGAACTGGACAGAATGCAATAGGACGATACTGAGATATGAACTATGGATGTTTTACCTTGGGTATAAGAGTAATTGATGTGTCATTTAAGCCCGAAGATAATTCTCCACCATTAAGAAATTCCAATACTGCACTCGTGACACCGCCACACAAGAGGGCCCAATGTCGTTGATAAAAGCCTGATGTGTACCCATCCACACCCGGCGCCTTCGAAGGAGCCATCTGGAAAAGTGCATGCTTGACCTTGTCAGCATTGTACGGTCTTGTAATATTCTCATTCATTTCATGTGTGATCTTGACCGGAACATGAGCTAACAGCTCGCCCGCATCAGCAAAACCTTGTGATCGGTACAATTCCTTGTAGAAGCTCTGAACTTCCTCTTCCTCATCTTCATTAGCACAAACAGATCCATCTGCCCTCCGAAGGCCTTGTATCTTGTTTAATCTCTTCCGTTGTCTAGCTTGTGCTTGAAAATAGGCAGTATTACGGTCTCCCTCTCGTAACCATGGAACTCGGGGTCGTTGCCTGAACCACACTTCCTACTGATGTAGCGCTTCTTTCAATTTTTTAACAGTGGATAGCTCCTCAGGCGACGGGCCCTGGCCCAAAGACCCAGATCGAATGCGATCCAAGTTTTTCTGTAGCTGCCTCACTCTCCTTGTCAAACAACCAAACTCTGTTTAACTCCATGGCTCTAGTGTATCCTAAAGTTCAGTCAGTGCATCCGATATGCCTTGCATACCGGACCGGCGTTGCAGACCCTGCCATGTATCTGTGACTAGACGATCATAGTCAGTATGGGTCTGCCACACGTTTTCATATCTAAACTGCTTCTTAGTCCGTGGCCTGAAAGCTTCTGTTTCTTTTATTTCCGCCACAACAAAACAATGACCAGACTCTACCGATGAGAGATGCCTCACTCTTATATGCCGAAACTGTTTCCGGAACACCTCATTAGCAAAGGAACAGTCCAGTCTTGCTTTCACATTATCCTCTCCAGCTTGACGGTTGTCCCAAGTATACGCTGTACCTGACCAGCCCAAGTCCTGGAAGGAAAGATCATCCACAACCTCTCAAAAAGCTTGCATCTGTTGCTCAGGACGAACAGATCTGCTGACGTGTTCATTGGAGAACATAGTCTCATTAAAATCCCCCATGCACATCCATGCAGCATGTGGCACATTATAAAGAGTACGGAATAACCGCCAACTATCATTTCTATCTTCAGCACGCGGTGATCCGTAAAAACCTGTGAACCTCCAATTTGGAGAACCAGGAATTTTATTACTAACCAAAACATCAATGTGACAACGACCATAATTTTTCAGTTCTACTGAAACATCATTAGACCAAAAAAGACCAATGCCGCCACTAAGGCCAACACTGTATACAGCAAAACAACCTCCAAAACCTAACAAAAACCTCAAATCCTCTACTCTTTTTGCGTTTATTTTTGTTTATGTAACAAAGAGCAGAGAGGGACCTTCCAGCCTCACAATACTACGAAGCTCACGAACTGTCTCGGGGTTCCCAAGCCCCCGACAGTTCCAACTGGTGCAACTCATTGGGACGGGCAGGAACGCACCGCGGTCTCTGCCGAATTCTCTGGAGTAGGCTTCTTCTTCTTTGGCTCTCTAGCAAATGCACTGTTATCATCCTTAGTTTCTGAAGACTCAGCAGCGCTAGCCTCATTCAAAGGCCCAGCAAGGGTCTTTGTACCTCCATCCGTAAGCAGCAGCGCAGTTTTTGCAACTAGCCTATATATCTGATTTGGAGCATCCTTGCGTTTCTGCTGCTACCTATTCTTTACAGGAGAGTTCACCTCATCTCCGGTATATTTAGCAGTACTCGAATTCCTCATCTTATTGCTTGCATTATGCTCCCTTGAAGAATTATCAGAAGCCGCCGGTTTCCTGAACTCCTCCGGCGCTCTCAGCTTTGATCCAAACGGCAGGTCACCATTCTCATCATAGGATCCTGGCGTTGGACAGTAGAGGTCTGAGTGACCCAACTTACCACAGGAGAAACAGAAGTAGGGAACCTGCTCGTATTGAATATCCTACATGTCCACCTTCTTCCTCCTGGCAGAATCAATAAGGATCCATCTTCTTAGCAGCTTCTCAACATCAATTGTAATTCGAGCTCGCAGGAAACAACCATTATGATCAAAGGCTACCGACTGAGCATGCTTGTCCATCTGCCGCGCTATTGGCATCCACCAAGATTCATCCCTCAGGTTATAGGGCAGATTGACAACCCTGGCCCAGATTTGCATACGATGGAATTTAACATCATCTAGCCGCATGCACTCGTCAAACTCCGCTAACACCACGGCGTTCTTGTTAATATGACATGGCGATCCAGCCCAGACTCGATCTCTATCCCGTTGATTCTCAAAATCAGCCACGAACATGTTAACTCCAACTGATCTGAACTTTAGTCCTCGTGGGTTTCCCCACACCGGCCTGAGGGCATTGGTGATGGTCTGGATATGAAAGTGATTTCTGTGGAGAATCTTACCCGCCAATAGCCACTTCACCGGACCTCCATCAACCCGATCGTCGAGCACCAGGGGGGTTGCCTCTTCTTCAGATATGTCAAGTTTTCCCAATGCTTCCTCCAGCTTCCTCCTGGCCTCATGACCTTGCTGCTCGTCCTCTTCCCTCCCCCCACTGGTCGAGGCGTGGGGGGCAGCCATCCGCACGATCACGTGGGCGCGCTCAATCAGCACCGGCGACGAATCTTCGGCCGAATAATCCGGTTCCACGGTCAAAACCCTAGTCGCCCAGGCGCCGCTAGAGCGTTTTAGGGTTTTGGGGAAAAACGTTCCGTTCAAGTACGTACTTTTTTTAGATGGATCATATGCAAACTGGGGTGGAATTGCCATTGGCAATATACTAGTATTACTACTCCTAAAAGCAGAGAAGGCAATGACTAGAACTCCAGCATGGCACCATCAGGTTAATAATTTGCTTGCCTGGCAGTGCAATCTACTGCATGCTTCACTTCTGCATTGTCTGTCCTTAAAATCTGAATTGGACGTCTCTCTGACTCCTAGAGATAATATTGGTCCCACAAATTTTAAAAACTTCAGATTCCGTAGGTGGTACTCGCACTATGAAATTAGTCTTGAGAAATATCGACCACTAATGTAACGAACCGTTGTATTTAAAACTTCAGATTTAGCAGGTTGTCGCACTTTGGAAGTTCACCGCCGGTGAGTTCTCGACCACAACAGTGCACTACAGCAGTGTAGTATTTTATCGTCGGTCAACTGGGAAGATATTATATCTAATCGCCTCTGATTAAATTAATCGCACACAATAAAGACCTCGTTGCGCGTTTGGTCAGGTGCTCTTTGGCAAAGATCAACTGGGTTGCGAGCCGCTGGATGTGTCTCGTGTAGCCACTGGATCATCGCAACATGAATCATGTCGCGGTCATCCATTGTAACATGGACCATGTTGCGGTCAGCTTGAGCTTGCATGGTGTTGCAAACACGTAGGGTGCAACATGGACTATGTCGCGGTCTTCCATTGGAACATGGATCATGTTGCGGTTACCTTTAGCCTTGTATAACATTGCACTCTTGTTTGCAGCAAAGCTGGTTGCGACCATGGCAGATGCGACAGCATGTGGTGGTTTGTCGTACTTTGAATCGCGCAAAAGGACGGCTGATTTGCAGCATGGACGACCAGGTTGGCAGAAACAAGCGGCGAGCATGCCCGGATAGGCGGGTATGCAGCGCAGGAGATGACCTTGCAGCATGGGAGTGCAACGATAGCTATACAATACCGCTTGGGGCCAGTGCGACTCCATTGAGGGGGGGGAGTAGCCGGACCGCCTCCCATATGTCGATGGAGTAGGATGAGACGGGAGATAAGGATAAAGCTAGGAGATCTAAGGTGGGGACCCTCGATCTGGCGGGAGAGAGAGAGAGAGAGAGAGAGCTGGAGGATGTGGTCGAGGGTCCAAGATGCTTCTCAAAATGGGATCAAGTGTGACGCGTGTGGGGCCTAATGGGACACATGGCTCCTGCACGACCCGACTGATGTCATGCGCATGAGTAGTTGGTCACAATAACTACATGAGTTTTGATTTTGGGTCAGTCGATTTCGCTAGAAGGGAGACACTAGTAGAAAAAGGGGCAAGTATAAGACACATTAGTGCCGGTTTGATTTTGAGCCGGCACTAATGTGTCCATTAGTGCCGGTTCCAACGGCTAGCTGGCCGCTCTCATTAGTACCGGTTCGTGGCGAACTTTTAGCACCGGTTCGTGCCACGAACCGGTACTAAAGAGAGTGGTGGCAGGATGTTGTCAGTCTGGGGCCCCTCCAGCACCTTTAGTACCGGTTCGTGGCACGAACCGGTACTAAAGGTCGTCGTACATAAACCCTTCGTCCACACGAGCTTGCTCTGTTCTTCCCCTTTCCACTCACTTCCTTTGTTCTTCCCCTCTCTTCCTCGAGCTCATCATAAATTTTGCCCAAAATTTGTCAAGATTTGAAGGCCCCCATCCATTCAAATGATCACAAAGGTTAGCAACTTTGTCCTTTCATCTCTCATTGCTAGATTAGCTCTTGCAATGCTTTGTATAGTGATTAATTTGTGAGTTTAGTAATTTGGGAGGAATTATATGTGCTAGTATTTGATTTATATGCAATTTGAGGTCAAAAATAACACTTAGTTTGCATATGTAGGTGTGGTTTACTTAGTGCCTTCTAAATCTCCGTCGTAACCACCGTCGATCGCCCGCACCGTCCTGTCACCGGCACCACCTTGTGGGGAGGCTCTTGTTCATGAATGTTTTACATTACCAAATTGATGTTTGTGTGATTTGGATATATAGTTACTCGTATAATTATCTTACCCGTACGTTGTTTGTTATACATAGTGCCATGGTTTTGATATCCGTCCCCATCGGCCCTTGTCCTTGTTATGATTCGGATGTGGTATATTCTCTTTTAAAACTAGTTGTTCCATTTCGTGTTTATGACAAATTATGCCCATCAAGTTGACATAGATATTTTTATCTAGGAGGTATGTGAACCGGAAATTCCAACCGACCCTATTGTTGAGAGGTTAAATTTAGTTGAAAGAGAAAATGAGTATTTGAAAGAAAAATTGAAAAGAATTGAGGGGGAGAAGATGGAATTGGAGTTGCATGTTGTTGATGTCGTCGATGATCACAAGATCAAGATGGAAAAAATGAGGTTGAAGATTAGAAAGATTAGAAAATATGCCATTGATAGTGTGGCTTGGTATCATTATGCTATTGGATCAATTGTTACCTTGGTTGCGATCTAGATCGCATTTGTTGTTGCATTTAAATTCTTTAGCTAGAGAGTTATTTGTATGTTGCATTTAATTAAGTGTTGTATATGAATTTTATGTATGAACTTTATTTATGAACTTTATGTATGAACTTGTATTAATTTGGTCTATTCGTTGTTGTGTAATGAAGATGAGCCGACAATGGATGTATGATGACCGATGCTCTCCCGAGTTCATTAATGGCGTGCATACTTTTCTGCTTGCCGCTGAGGAAAACAAGCGGGCGGATGGTTTTATGCCTTGTCCATGTGCTGGCTGTAAGAATGGTCACAATTACTCTATGTCAAGAACCATTCACGTACACCTATTTGAGTCCGGTTTCATGCCCCACTATAATGTTTGGACCAAGCACGAAGAAATAGGGGTTATGATGAAAGACAATGAAGAAGAAGAGGACGACGACGGCTATCCTGGCCATGGGTTCCCTGAATACGATGATACAACAATGGGGGAAGAAGCTGAGCCGGCAATGCGGGAAGAAGCTGAAGAAGAGGCATCAGATGAGCCCGCTGATGATCTAGGTCAGGCCATTGCCGATGCAAAGAGAAACTACGCAAGTGATTTGGAGAAGAAGAAGTTGCAGCGCATGTTAGAGGATCACAAGAAATTGTTGTACCCGAATTGCGAAGCTGACAAAAAAAAGTTGGGCACCACACTAGAATTGCTGCAATGGAAGGCAGAGAATGGTGTATCTAACAAGGGATTTGGAAAGTTGCTGGTAATGATAAAGAATATTCTTCCAAAGGACAATGAATTGCCCGAGAGTACGTATGAAGCAAAGAAAGTTGTCTGCCCTCTAGGGTTAGAGGTGCAAAATATACATGCATGCCCTAATGACTGCATCCTCTACCGCGGTGAGTACGAGGATTCGACCGCTTGCCTGGTATGCGGTGCATTGCGTTATAAGATCAGTCGCGATGACCCTGGTGATGTCGAGGGCGAGCGCCCCAGGAAGAAGGTTCCTACCAAGGTGATGTGGTATGCTCCTATAATACCACAGTTGAAACGTTTGTTCCAAAACAAAGAGCATGTGAAGGCGATGCGGTGGCACGGAGAAGACCGTAAGAAAGACGGAAAGTTGAGAGTACCCGTTGACGGTTCGGAGTGGAGAAAAATCGAGAGAAAGTACTGGGAGGAGTTTGCAGGTGACCCAAGGAACGTATGGTTTGGTCTAAGCGCAGATGGCATTAATCCTTTTGGGGAGCAGAGCATCAACCATAGCACCTGGTCTGTGACTTTATGTTTGTATAACCTTCCTCCTTGGATGTGCATGAAGCGGAAGTTCATTATGATGCCAGTGCTCATCCAAGGCCCTAAGCAACCCGGCAACGACATTGATGTGTACCTAAGGCCATTAGTTGAAGAACTATTACAGCTGTGGAATGGAACAGGTGTACGTGCGTGGGATGAGCATGGACAGGAAGAATTTGACCTAAAGGCGTTGCTGTTCGTGACCATCAATGATTGGCCTTCTCTCACTAACCTTTCAGGACATACAAACAAGGGATACCGCGGATGCACGCACTGTTTGGATGATACTGACAGTATATATTTGGATAGTTGTAGGAAGAATGTGTACCTGGGACATCGTTGATTTCTTCCGAGCAGGCATCCCGTAAGAAAGAAAGGCAAGCATTTCAAAGGTGAGGCGGATCACCGGACGAAGCCTCGCCACCGTACTAGTGTTGATGTACATGATATGGTCAAGGATTTGAAGGTAATCTTTGGAAAGGGTCCTGGCGGACAACCTGTTCCGAAGGACGCTGACGGACGCGCACCCATGTGGAAGAAGAAATCTTTATTTTGGGACCTGCCATATTGGAAAGACCTAGAGGTCCGCTCCGCAATCGACGTGATGCACGTGACGAAGAATCTTTGCGTGACCCTGCTTGGCTTTTTGGGCATGTATGGGAAGACAAAAGATACACCAGAGGCACGGAAGGACCAGCAATGTATGCACGGAAAAGACGGCATACATCAGGGTCAGGCCAGCTACACTCTTACCAAACAAGAGAAGGAAATCTTCTTTGAATGCCTGCTCAGCATGAAGGTACCGTCTGGATTCTCGTCGAATATAAAGGGAATAATAAATATGGCAGAGAAAAAGTTCCAGAACCTAAAGTCTCATGACTGCCACGTGATTATGACGCAACTCCTTTCGGTTGCATTGAGGGGGCTTCTACCGGAAAACGTTCGATTAGCCATTGTGAAGCTATGTGCATTCCTCAATGCAATCTCTCATAAGGTAATCGATCCAGAAATCATACCAAGGTTACAGAATGATTTGGCGCAATGTCTTGTCAGTTTCGAGTTGGTGTTCCCACCATCCTTCTTCAACATCATGACGCACGTCCTAGTTCACCTTTGCAAAGAGATTAACATTTTGGGTCTTGTATTTCTACACAATATGTTCCCCTTTGAGAGGTTCATGGGAGTCTTGAAGAAATATGTTCATAACCGTGCTAGGCCAGAAGGAAGCATCTCGAAGGGCCATGAAAATGAGGAGGTCATTGGGTTTTGTATTGACTTTATTCCTGACCTTAAGCCGATTGGCGTTCCTGAATCGCGGCATAAGGGCAGACTGGATGGAAAAGGCACGCTAGGAGGGCATCAAATAATATGTATGGACGGGCATTCTCTCACTGAAGCACACTACACACTTCTACAGAATTCCGCCTTGGTGGCTCCGTATATGGAGGAACACAAGAATTTTCTACACTCCAAACACCTGGAGAAGTCTGACGGCTGGATTACACGTGAACAAACGAGGACTTTCGCCGGTTGGTTGCAGAAACGTGCCATGAATGATGGCGATATTCAAAATGACTTGTACTCGCTGTCCCAGTTACCATCTTCGAATATAATGACTTTCAAAGGGAACCAGATAAATGGTAATACATTTTACACGATCGCCCAAGATAAGAAGAGCACCAACCACAACAGTGGTGTCCTCTTTGATGCAACAACCAACACGGGAAAGGAAACATATTATGGTTACATAGAGGACATATGGGAACTTAACTATGGAGGTGGTTTGAAGGTCCCTTTGTTTCGGTGCAAATGGGTCAATATGACACGAGGCGGGGTAACGGAAGACCCGTGGTACGGAATGACAATAGTGGATCTCAAAAATCTTGCGTATGCAGACGAACCATTCGTCCTAGCCAATAATGTGGCGCATGTTTTTTATGTGAAACACATGTCTACCAGGCCGAGAAAAAGAAAATATAAGGAAGCGAATGGATCATACGACGAGCCAAAGCGCCACATAGTTCTTTCAGGGAAAAGAAACATCGTGGGAGTGGATGACAAGACAGACATGTCAGAAAATTATGAAAAGTTTGATGAAATGCTCCATTCACAGTGAATATTGACACGAGCATCCAGTTAAATGATGAAGATTTTCCATGGCTACGATGCAAAGGGACACACACGAAGAAAAAGTTTCACACCCAAAGATCTGGGATGTGATCGGCTTCACTATCATCACTTTCTTCTATGTTTCACACCCAGGAGGGAATCTCAGTAATAGTTAGGGTAGTTATGTGTTTTGGCATTTGAAACGCGAAGAAATTTTATGTGCAAACAAATTCTTTCATGCATTTACTGATTTTTTTCAACTAAATGACCCTGAAATTGAAAAGCATTTCAAATGAACTCAGAAAAGGTTGAAAGTTGGCATGGTATCATAATTTCACCCACACAGCATGTGCCAAAAAGTAGAGAGGGTTACGGCAAAAACTGGATGCACTTCGTGTACAAAATGGACAATCTCTTTCGAAGTACCAGGGTTTCGGATGAAAACTCATCTGTTACAAAGGCATTTCATTTTTTAAATAACCTAAGCATTACCAAATTGAAAATAATGATAAAACACACTAATATTAAACATAAGAAAAAAGAATCACTGAAAAATATTTTTTCAAAGTTAAGTTATTCACAAACTAGTGATTCACACAAATTTCAAATAATTCAAAATTTAAACTATTCAAATTTGAAAACTACCGGCACTAACAGAAAGTTTGTAATTTTTTGTACCTAAAGTAAAAATATTCACAAAGAAACTCTAAATACAGCAAAAAATAACCCAAAAATAAAAAAATAAAAAAATTAAGAAAATAAAAAAGCGTGCCTACTAGGCCAAAGTGGCCTGCATACGACTAGAAAAACAACCTTTTGTTGGACCGGATGCAGGCCCGAAAAGGCACAGTAGGCCCACAGGGCAGCACAGAACAGGTAGGCCCAGTAGGCCTGCTTAGGAGAGGAGCTCGAGAGAGCTACCGCACTGGGGCTTATAAACCAATGCGGTAGCCCCTCGACTAGCGAGGTGGGACTAAACTTGCCGCACCGCACTGCGCCAGCGCACCCTCTTTAGTACCGGGTGGTGGCTACAACCGGTACTAAAGAGGGGGTCTTTAGTACCGGTTGGTGCCACCACCCGGTACTAAAGGGGGGGCGCTTCTCGCCGTTTGGCCTGGCCAAAAATAGACCTTTAGTACCGGTTGGTGGCTCCAACCGGTACTAAAGGTCCTTCCTATATATACAACACTTGAAAAAAATTCAGTTTCCCTCTCTTTTTCTTCTCTCCGTCGACGACACGCGCCGCCTGCCCCGATCGACGCCATCGCTGTCCCGGCCGTCCCCGCCCCTCGTCGCCGCCCAGCCGTCCCCGTCATCCCCGTCGCCGCGCCCCGCCCCGTCG
>NC_041389.1:78983990-78990414 GCF_002162155.2 Triticum dicoccoides | reverse complement strand
CGTTGGCCCACCCCGTCGTCGCCGCCCCGTCCCGTCGCCCCGTCGTCGCCGCCCCGTCCCATCGCCCCGTCATCGCCGCCCCATCCCTTCGCCCCGTCGTCGTCACCCCGTTGTCGCCTCGCCGGTGAGCTCACCCCGGCCGCCATGTCCACACACACACACACACTACACACACACACACACACACACACACACACATTATAGAATTTTAGTTATAGACTTTTTTCTGATTTTTAGTTATAGAAAAGTTACAAATTATTCTGTTTTGTAGTTATAGAAATATTAGAAATGTTAGTTATATAGAAATGTTATAATTTTTTTCTGTTTTTTAGTTATAGAAATGTTAGTTATATAGAAATGTTATAAATGTTATAAATATTAGAAATGTTATAGAAATATTAGTTATATAATCAGAAATGTTAGAAATTTTAGAATTAGTTTTAGTTAATTAGATGAATTAGATTAATGTCAAATTGTTAGAATTTACATATATATAGAATTTTAGTTATCACAATCCAATCATTTAAAAAATGTTACTTTTTACGGGCATGTAGTATTTGTTCTCGACGATATGCCCGGCCCGCATCCTCGCCGTCGACTCGTTCGTGGCGACGTCCTGCTTCAGAGGACCCATGTCCGGCACTGGGCTCCGCCGGGCTGGCACTGGGAGGTGCTACCTGGAGGGGCGCTCCGCTTGGTGAGGAACCCGGCCTCGGGTCCCGTCGTCGACCCTGATCTCCTTTGGTGGCGTTTGCATGGGCCACATTCGGTGCAGAGGGAGCCGGAGCACGTCCATCGCTACATGGCTGCTATGGACGTCAGGTTCTCCAATACTTTGCAGGTTCTTTGGGCAGATGACCGGAGATATGATCCTATGATGGTTCCTTCTCTTTGGGTGTCCACCGCCCGCGCCCCAGGAACCGCGAGTGACCAAGATTCTTCTGTAGTACTCGATCCTTATTAGGTACCTAGCCAGTGATGTATTCGATATATAATATTCGAGACAATGTATTCGAGATTATATATATTAAGACAATGATGTATTCGAGATTATATATTAATCGAGACGATGCATATATTATGTACTATATATATGATTCAGTTTTTCCATATTGATTGCATCCATGCATTGTAATTTGAATACTAAATTGTTTTATATTTCGTATGTATTAGTTAAGTAAAAGCTATGGCGGATAATACCGGCGGAGAGAGAGAGAGAAGAGGAATTGTTCGACATCATATGCAGCCCTCACAGGCTAGATGATCTGAATGAAGTAGATGACGGCTCCCAATATCTAAACAATACCAGAGAGGGTGACACTACTAGTGAACGGCTATAGATGAAATGGACACTAATGGCGCACCACATGTGTGGCGCGCCATTACTATATAGCAATGGCGCACCACATACATGTGCGCCATTAGTAATATATTACTAATGGCGCACCTGGTGTGTGATGCGCCATTAGAAGTTTTGAAAAAAATAAAAAAAATTGTTACTAATAGCGCACCATGGGATAGTGCGCCATTACTAGTTGACATAGTAATGGCGCACCACATCCACCGTGCGCCATTAGTAGTTTTGAAAAAAAAAGTAAAATAAAAAATAAAAAATTTGTTAGTAATGGCGCACTTGTGGACAGTTCGCCATTATTAAGTTTTTTCAAAAAAAATCTAAAAAATTTCATTTTTTTTCAAAACTAGTAATGGCGCACCGTGGGTGTGGTGCGCCATTACTAGTTTAACTAGTAATGGCGCACCACCCAACGGTGCGCCATTACTAACTTGGCCCAACACCGAGTGCACCCCAGTGGACCGTCTTTTCAGTTTTAAAAAAAAAAAGAAAATGATGGAAATGTCAAAAAAAGAAAAGAAAAGAAGTTTCCCATGTGATATGTGGTCTAGTTGTTGGGAAAATTTACAAATATGAATTTCGAATTTATTTGCAAAATCTCTCTGAAAAATTTGTAAAATGGGCATAACTTTTGCATACGAATTCGTATTAAAAAGTTTTTTATATGAAAAATCATCTACTCGAAAAGTTACATCCGAATTTAACCGGGGGGGAACCCCGTTAAACATTTTGAAAATCCCCAAAGACCTAACAGAAAAAATGTTACAGGGCTTTCAAGATCTAGAGGCAAAAAAATTCAAAAAATTTCAAACTTACTAGTGGCGCACCATGGATGTGGTGCGCCACTAGTAACAGAAAAAAAATTGGTTTTGAATATATTTTTTTTGAATTTTTTTTCAAAAAATGATACGTAATATGACCGTGAAGTTTGAAATATTTTTCAAAATTTTATCATAGTCATGAACATGAACAAAGTCCTAGACATCAACAAGGTATAATAGGATTGATATGCTAGATATATCAACAAGTACCTGTGAAGTGAGCTGTTGCTGGGGTTGGATAGAACTCTGAAGTTAAGCGTGCTTAGGCTGGAGTAGTGTGGGGATGGGTGACCTTTCGGGAAGTTTGACCACGGAGTGCGATTTGACCTGAGATTAAGCATATTGACCCGAGATTAAGCCATAGTGACCTGAGGTTAAGAAAAAAATTGAAGAAAAAATTTAAAAAAAATTCTAAAAAAATTGAAAAAAATTTGTTACTAATGGCGCCCTTCTATGTGGTGCGCCATTAGGAAAAAAATCTAATGGCGTGGTGCTAGTGGCGCACCTGTAGTGCGCCATTAGTAGCGAAAACAGGTGCGCCACTAGCAGCCCTTTTTCTAGTAGTGTGATGAAAAGATATTCGATCTCGACGACCGAGCTGATGAAGTCATGAACTATGATTATGATTATGATGACACAGACAATGTTTATTATGACACAGACAATGCTGATCTTCAAATAACAAAGACTACCGGCGAGGTATATTTATATAAGCAGGCATCATGGTGATCATCACATGTTTTTTTATTGAAGATATATTAACAAATCGATCTTTCTTCTTTCAGCCCTCCGGATCGAGCAAATCTGCTTCTACAGACAGCAGGACAAAGCGAGGCCCGGGTACTAGGAGCTGGCCCCCCAGGTGCAGAACTTGGTTCTATGCGCATGGGGGGCGTTGGACCCGAAGACATGCCTGGTTTCGTACAAGGCAAGTCTAAAAGGAGCCGAACAAAAGATACTTGACGCAATAGGAGAAGCTCGAACGGGGGTGTTCACGCCCAACAGAGAGAACGACGAGCTTACGCGCGCTCTGGGAAATCTTGAACACCCGAGAAGAACACAAGGCAAGGGCGTTATTCCCTGGTATAAGGGCTTTTCAGAATGGAAGGAGGACTACAGGACCCGTGCAAGAAAGAAGATGGAGGATTAGAAGAAGAGGAAGCTGGAGGAGGAGCAGAGGAAGCAGGACGCAGAACGCCTTCAAGGCCTCGAAGCAAGGCACGCGGACTTGGCACTCAAATTCCAGCAGCAGCAGCAGCAGCAGATCAACTCACTTAGCCAGGAAAGGGGGTCTCAGCAGCGGCAGCAGCAAGCGGATGATCGTCCAGCATTGGATAGCACCGTCCCATCCATGCCGAGAAGCAGCGTTGGTTCCGCCCCGGGGGACACACTGTTGGATACATACCCTGTGGATGACATCATAGAGAACACTAACTGTGAGCTACACTCCAAAATGAAGAACATATCCATGAAGGTGGCGGGCGGCGTTGCTTTTACAATTACCCCCGAAGCAACCTTCCATTGCATCCCGATTCCAGAGGGCTATGCTCGTGTCTTGGTTGATGAAGTGGTGGACCCATATTCGGGGCTACAACTTGACATTCCTGGAGGTGAAGACGAGCGCACACTGGGAGAGGCCATACATCGTATCATCCTATGGAGAAAGGATTGCATCATCTTTCGAAGTCCATCGACACTGCGTCGTCTGCCGACTCCTCCTCGAAGTCCGCCACCGAGTCAGCAGACTCCCGCTCCTCCGAGTCCACGAACGCGTGAGCCGACTCCTCGAAGTCCGCCACCTCCTCCAAGTCCCCGAACGCGTGAGCTGACTCCTCCAGTTTCAAGTCCGGCACAGCGTCAGGCCACTTCTCCGGTTTCAAGTCCGGCACCGTGTTAGGCCACACCTCCTGCTTCAAGTCCGGCAGATCGTTAGGCCACTTCTCCTGCTCCAACTCAGCCACGTCAGCCATCTCCGCCGTCTCAGCAATCACAGAAGAGACACGCCGCAGCTATGGTGCGTAGCGGTACGAGTCGAGGTAGTTCAGGAAGTACAGGCAGAGACAAGTGATATAAATATGGTCCAAGCCTCGCTCCTCTTCCTCAGAGGCCTTATGACATGACCGAGGAGGAAAACACAGCCATAGTGCAGGCCCAAGTGGACGCCCATTTTGCACCGAAACCGGCACCGCCGCCAAGGGAGAAAGTGCATGAGGAAAAGATTGACCACTTCATTCGTATGGCTAAAGCACCAGCTCCCAAGCCTGTTGAATCAGACTATGAGCACCAAATCAGGAAGTCACATCGAGCACGACTACAGAAGGAAGCGAGCTCGAGCTCGAGCCAACAAGCAGCGGGCAAAAAATGCGGGAAAACCGTTCCCCAGCTGGGAGAACAAGCGGCGCAATTGATTCCCCCGCTTGTTGTGCCAACAACACATGAGAGGAGGCCGCGCGCCCAATATTATTGTGGGCAAACCATTAACGTTCCCCAGCTAGGCGATGTGGTAATAACGGAGGAGCACATAATGTAGGCTAAAATGCTCAAGATCTCTGTTGGACAACTCCTCGAAATTGAGCCCATGTCTCCGCTTGGAGAGAAGGAAATAAAACGGAAATATGTCTGGGGCCAACCTTTGGTCGAGCCAGACAATGTCAAGAACCTCCCAACGAGAATGTATGAATTGCATCAATGGTACATGAACATTACCAAGATTTCCAATCGAGAGTCCCTCATGGTGAATGTCAAGGCGGAGCATTACTTCCATGAGAAAGCTCTGTGCATTGAGTATTCAGAACTATTTCAGTTATACAATCAAGACGCACTCGACAAATCTATCCTCAGTTGCTATTGTCTGTAAGTGATTTCTTTCCATAATTTTTGATCAATCATTACATGTAATTACCCTCACTATATATTCTTTTCTGTGGTATTATATGCAGGATGAAGATGTATGAAATGAAAAAATCTGGACGCTATGGCATTGGGTTCATTGACCGAAATATCATTAATGAGTACACATGGAATTTTGTAACTTCTCAAGCAAGTGTAGAGGAAAGCATGCTAGAGTTCTTGAAGCGCCTCAATATCAATGAAGATAAACTACTTCCTTACAACTTCCTGTGAGTCACACTGTCTTGTAATACAAATTCTGTTTTTGCTTACTAGCTAGCTAGATGTTAATAATTAAGTGTATACGGTTTACGATACTTGATTAATTTTATGCACATGCCCGCTTAATTAAGACATGCAAACGTGTGCGCATGCAGTTTCCGCTGGATCTTGTTAGACATTAAAGTTGACAAAGGAACAGTTGAAGTACTGGACTCACTACTTAAAGAAGATAAAGACTACACCATCATGAAGGGGATAGTCAACAAGTAATTTCAATCATTATTAACTATATCTCGGACTATTATTAGTTCGTCATTTCCTGATATGAACTACTCCCTCCGTCCCATAATGTAAGACGTTTTTCCACACTATATTAGTGTGGAAAAATGTCTTACATTATGGGACGAAGGGAGTATTTAATAACCCTTTTATTAATTTTCTTTGCCGGCGGGCAGGGCTTGGGCAAAGTTCATCAAGGTGACTCCAGGAAAATGGCCAAAAAAGTTGTTTTGGCATCAACCAAAGGCAAGTAATTAAGTAGTACTAGCTAGCTACAATCTCTTTAATTCTTGTTTCAATACCATTAATTAATTATCATGCTTGATTAATCATTATCTGATTCAATTCCATTCTCGTAAAGGCCTTGAAGCAGGCGTCGGGGAATGATCTGTGTGCATTCTACGTTTGCGAGAACATTCGCATGATGGCGTCCGAAAGGAGCAGAACTCAAAGACAGGACTGGGTACGTTTGTCAGAACACTATTCACACCATTATCGATATCTTGTCACACAACTAATACACATGCATATTGATCTCCTTCTTAACAATTCAGAGAGGTGCGGGATAAACTCCTACCAGCGGACCGCATACTAGCACTTTTCAAGAGGAAATAGCCGGATTTTTGCTTGACCAGGTCATAGATCCCAAAGGAGAATACTATTACCCGCTACCGCCCCCATGAACCACTTGTCATCGTGCTCCGAAGGCACCAAGGCAACATGTAGGAGAAATTGTATATGTGTATACATGTGTATGTGTGAATAATTAATGGTGTTGGTTGTGAGACATTCGATGATATATATATATATATATATATATATATATATATATATATATATATATATATATATATATATA
>NC_041389.1:78971391-78983483 GCF_002162155.2 Triticum dicoccoides | reverse complement strand
GCAAACAAAAAAGAATTAAATGGAAAATAAAGCCGACCCCCCCCTGAAACATTTAGTACCGGTTGGTGTTACCAGCCGGTACTAATGTCCTACACGCACCCAGGCCTGGCTTGTGCCACGTGGTGACACTTTAGCGCCGGTTCGTGACGAACCGGTACTAAAGGGGGGGGACCTTTAGTCCCCACTCTTTAGTGTCGGTTGCCGAACCGGCACTAAAGGCCGGTTCTGCACTAGTAAGAAACCGTTGGACAGGAGGAAGAAGCTCGCTGGCGGGCTGTCGGAGTAATGGGCCACGGGTAAGCTAACCCGAGTCCCAGAACCTTTCAAGACATCGGGGCAGACTGCGCCCCTCAAGTACCTGCGGCGACTCCCGTTCGAGCCGAGTCGCAGAGGCGATTCTCATCCAAGCCGAGTCCCAGGGGCGACTCCAAGACGAGACGAGTCCCAAGGGCGACTCCTGTTCGAGCCGAATCCCAGAGGCGACTCTCATCCAAGCCGAGTCCCAGAGGCGACTCCGAAGAAGCCGACTATGGGGAGTCGGCCTCCGGCTCCCAACCACCCGGTAATTAAAGGCGAGCAAGGCCACAGTGCGCCGTACTCGTGGAGATCTCCGCCCGGCGCGGCACTGTTGCCATGCCAGCCCTGACATCAGCCCTTGGGGCGGGGCCCTGCACCCATGACCTCCTGTCTGTACGGCCCGGAGGCGGCGGGGCCCATCAGTCAGCGAAAGTATTGAAGACAGCAAGAGAACCGAAAGTCGGACCCGTTGGGAGTCGGCCGGCCCCTCCCACGGGTCCCGCACGCCATTAACCAGACACGACAGGGGAATGGCAACCGTGATCGCCCGTCAGGCGGCGACACTGTTGCCATGACCCCACGACCAGGCCCGCGTCATTAGAAGCACGGGTACAGTAATCCGCAGCCGGCAAGACCCGCCCGCGGCGGACACGGGCTGACGCCCTCGTACCAGGCCAGTCGGCGGGCCCCAGGAGTTGGCGGAGAAGATGGCACCTGAGAGACAGACGGCTGGGACCCGCGCCCAGCCGGATTTACCATTATAACCCTGGGGGGGTAGGCCTATATAAACACCCTAGGGCACCCATGCAAAGGGTTTGCACCTAGTAGCATTAGACAGAACACACCAGAGGGAGAGAGCTAGCCTTGTCTTCTCCTTCCTCCAGAAACAGCTCAAGGAGCACCCTTGTATTCACTTTGCCTTAGTGACCATGCGGAGACCCCGCAGAGCAGCAGTAGGGGTGTTATCTCCTCGGAGAGCCCTGAAGCTGGGTAAGATCCGCCGGCGTGCATGTCTCTGCCTCATCCCATTTCCAGGCACCGGCGATGTTCTACTCGCCCCCACCATGATAAGCCATCCTTTGGCATATGTCGCACCCAACCCCCGACATTTGGCGCCCACCGTGGGGCCACGTGCACCATCGTCCGGAGATCTGTTCTGGACGGGAACCCTCTTCCTCCCTGGTGAGCGCAGCCAGCCAGGCTCGCCAGATGGAGTCTGCATCGACGCGCTGCGTGGCGCTGAGGCCGCCTGTGCAGCGAGCGGCCTCGCCGAACTTGTCGGCGAGGTTCGACTTTCCGACGAGCCTGCATCCAATGCAGGCGCGGGTGGCCCCGAGAGTCTCCTCGCGGGCCTCCCCGACCAACTCCACGTTGCCGGCGAGCCTGCCGTGGACTTGGAGTCCGTAGGCTCCACTGACCCGATGCTGGTCGACTCCGACGCCGTGTCGCTTGACACTTCCCCCACCAACGTGGTGGTCTACGACGAGCCGCTTACTCACGAGGAGAGCGGCGGAAGCGCCGTCACGGAGGTGCTCGTCATCAGTCACGATGAGCGCTCCGGTGGAGAAGCTCAGGACCAGCTCGCCGCGGCCCTGCAAGACCTAACTGCGCCCATTCCGGAGGACGCAGACGCCGAGACACTGGAGACACGCCGCCTTCAGATCATCGAAGGCGCCAAGAGGCTGGCGAGCATGAGGCGCTTGTCAGAAGCCTACCAGCGCAAAATGGATCGCGCCGTGGGCGACTCGTCGGCTCTGACTGGGCCGAGCCGCCTAGGCGCGGTCCGGCAACGCGGCGCGACCATCGCCGACTTGTTCGGGGCTAAACGCCCCGTATACGCCACCCCTGCGGAGAACATCCGCGCCGCCCAAGCGGCGACTGACGAGCTGAAGAACTTCGAGGGCGAAGAGCGCCGCATGATGACGGAGCGAGTCTAGCAGCTCCTCGACGCGGTTGCTGCGCAGAACGTGGCCGGCGGCCGCGCGGATCCGCTGCAGCAACCGAATGACGACTTGCCTCCCCGCCGAGATCAAGGCGCGGCATCTCGGACACTGACTGGCGGAGTCCGCGGAAGGAAAGAAAAATAGTCGGCTGTCAGTCACAGTCGGACTCGCATCACCATTGAGCGCGACCAAGACGGCCGGCCGAGGGCAGTGGAGCGGCGGGACGACTACCTGCCTCCCCCGCCCAGAAGAGAACGGCGAGTTTCCCCGCCGCCTGTTGAGTATCCGACTCTCGGTGGCCGCCTTGGCCGCCGAGAGGGAGTCGGAGAAAACGATGCCCGCCATCGGAACGACCGACTCCACCAATCCCTGGCGTTGGAAGAAGAAGACGAGCTGGGTTCGCCTTTCTTTGGACCCCGCATCCGAGACGAGCCCTTCCCCAAAGGGTTCATGCTCCCCTGAGGCACACCCAAGTACACCGGCTCCGTGAAGCCGGAAGACTGGCTGATTGATTACTCCACGGCCGTCAGTATAGCGAACGGCAACAAGCGAGTTGCCATGAAGTACGTTCCACTCATGCTCTAGGGCACGGCCCGGACATGGTTGAACAGTCTGAAGCCCCGCAGCATCAACAGCTGGGCCGACTTCACCGAAGCCTTCATCCGCAACTTCACGAGCACGTACAAGTGACCTCCCAAGCCGCGCCAGCTTTCCTTGTGCGTGCAAGGCCCTGATGAGTCAACAGGCGACTACCTCACGCACTGGGGCGAGCTTCGGAACTCCTGCGAGGGCGTGCACGAGGTGCAGGCTATCGAGTACTTCACTGCTGGGTGCCGAGAAGGCACCCTCCTCAAGCACAAGCTCCTCTGTGACGAGCCAGAAACCCTCGACGAACTGCTGGCCATAGCAGACAAGTACGCCACAGCCGACTCCTCCATGAAGACAGAGATTCAAGTCAATGCGGCTGGCAAAGTGGCCCCTCAGGCTCCCAGAACTCCAGCTGGAGACACCAGTCGGCGACAACAACAGAGCGACAACAAACGCAAGGCCCAACAGCCGACTTCCAGCAGTCGTCAGGTTGCGACAGTCGAAGATCAACAGCCGGAGGGTCAGCCTCCGACCAAACGGCAGAAAGGTGACAAATCCAATTGGTTGCCGGCCTTTTCCTATGAGCAGACTCTGGATGGTCCCTGCAAGTTTCACAGTGGCGCGAAGCCGTCAAATCATACCACCCGAAAGTGCCACTGGCTCACCAGAATCGCCAAGGGAGACGGCCTCCTTCCCCCTCCGCCTGCTGGGCCGCCGCCTCCACCGCTGCCCCAGCAGCCGGCCGCTCAGCCAGTCGGCGCAATGCAAGACGAGTACCCAGAAGAGCATGGAGCCTATGTGGTGTTCACCAGTGTGGCTGATGATCGGCGTAGCAGACGGCTGCAGCAGCACGAAGTAAATGCAGTGGCAACAGACACTCTAGAGTTTATGCATTGGTCCGAGAAGCCTATCAGTTGGAGCGGAGTGGATCACCCAGAGGTGATGCCAAATCCGGGCTCTTATGCCCTGGTCCTAGGTGCCACATTGGCCACTGATAGGCGAGCAGCCCTCTTCTCGAGGGTGCTGATAGACGGAGGCAGTAGCATCAACATCCTGTACAAAGATACTATGGAGAAGCTAGGAATCAAGCAAAGACAGCTGCAGAGTAGCCGGACTGTGTTCCATGGTATTGTACCCGGCCTTTCCTGCTCACCAATCGGCAAGATCCTGATAGACGTCCTCTTCGGAGACAAAGATCATTTCCGCCGAGAGCCAGTCTGGTTTGAAGTAGTGGACCTTGAAAGCCCGTACCACACGCTGCTTGGCCGACCTGCATTGGCCAAGTTCATGGCGGTTCCTCACTACGCCTACCTCAAGATGAAGATGCCGAGTTCCAAGGGAATTCTAGCCGTAGCCGGCGACTACAAGAAGTCGTCCGCCTGCGCGGCCGAGAGCAGCCGGCTGGCCGAGTCCCTGGTGATCGCAGTTGAGAAGCGGCTCCTTGATCGGGTCGTGGCGATGGCCGAAAAACAGCCAAAAATGTCACCTGACCCCAAGGAGTCGGAAGCTGAAGGTTTGTTCAAGCCGGCCAAGGAGACCAAGAAGATACCCTTGGACCCGGAGCATCCAGAGAGGTACGCTGTCATGGGTACAAACCTTGACAGTAAATAGGAAGGCGAGCTCGTCGATTTCCTCTGTGAGAATCGAGACATCTTTGCATGGTCCCCCAAAGACATGCCAGGTGTACCGACGGAATTCGCCGAGCACAAGCTGCATGTTAGGCCGGATGTGAAACCCGTCAGGCAGCCCTTGCACCGCCTGTCAGAAGAGAAGAGAAGAGTTGTTGGAGAAGAGATAGCCCGGCTTCTTGCAGCCGGCTTCATCATGGAAGTGTTTTTTCCAGAGTGGCTGGCAAACCCGGTTTTGGTACTGAAGACAAACAAGCAATGGTGGATGTGCATCGATTACACAAGCCTCAACAAAGCCTGCCCAAAGGATCCGTTTGCCCTGCCAAGAATCGATCAGGTGATAGACTCCACAGCCGGATGCGAGCTGTTGAGTTTCTTAGATGCATATTTAGGATATCACCAGATCAAGCTGAACCCGACAGACAGACTGAAGACCGCCTTCATCACGCCGTTCGGAGCCTTCTGCTACCTGACTATGACGTTCGGCTTGAGGAATGGCGGCGCCACCTTTCAGCGTTGCATGCAGAAGTGCCTCCTCAAGCAACTCAGCAGGAATGCCCATGTCTACGTGGATGATATGGTGGTGAAGACGGAGAAGCGTGGGACGCTGCTGGAAGACCTCAAGGAAGCCTTTGAGAACTTGCGCCGGTTCCAGATCAAGCTCAACCCTGAGAAGTGCGTTTTCGGAGTACCAGCCGGCCAACTCCTTGGCTTCCTGGTCTCTGAACGTGGCATAGAGTGCAACCCCGTGAAGATCAAGGCCATCGAGAGAATGGAAGTACCCAGCCGACCGTTAGATGTGCAGAAGTTCACCGGCTGCTTGGCGTCCATCAGCCGATTCATCAGTCGGCTGGGCGAGAAGGCTCTCCCTTTGTATCAATTGATGAAGAAGACCACCTTTTTCGAGTGGAATCACAAGGCGGATGCAGCATTTCTCCAGCTGAAGAAGATGTTGACTACTCCCCCTGTGTTGGCGGCTCCGACTCCTAAAGAGCCCATGCTCCTGTACATCGCCGCCACCAGCCGAGTAGTCAGCACAGTCATTGTAGTCGAACGCAAAGAGGAAGGCAAGGCGCTCCCTGTCCAGAGACCGGTATATTACCTGAGCGAGGTACTGTCGACCTCCAAGCAGAACTACCCCCACTACCAGAAGATGTGCTACGGTGTGCATTTTGCCGCCAAGAAGCTGAAGCCTTACTTTCAAGAGCATCCAATCACTGTGGTTTGCACGGCCCCGCTGGCCGAGATCATTGGAAGCCGAGACGCCTCTGGCCGAGTAGCCAAATGGTCCATAGATCTGGCTCCTTACACCATCTACTACCAGCCCCGCACCGCCATCAAGTCGCAAGCACTGGCCGACTTCCTCGTCGACTCGGCCGAGACCCAGTACCTGCCGCCAGCGCCCGACTCCACCCATTGGCGGATGCATTTCGACGGCTCCAAGATGCGTACCGGCCTGGGAGCCGGCATCATCCTCACCTCCCCCAAAGGCGACAAGCTCAAGTATGTGTTGCAGATCCACTTCACCGCCTCCAACAATGTCGCCGAATACAAGGCGCTCATTTACGGACTCCGGCTTGCCACAGAACTCGGCATTCGCCGGATTCTGTGCTATGGCGACTCCGATTTGGTGGTCCAGCAGTCATCTGGCGACTGGGACGCCAACAATGGCAAACATGGCGAGCTACCGTTTCCTGGTGCAGCAACTCAGCGGATACTTTGAGGGGTGCGACTTCCTTCACGTGCCAAGAAACGACAACGATCAAGCAGACACCTTGGCACGAATCGGCTCCACCCGCCAAGCAATACCGTCCGGCATCGCTCTTCAGCGCCTCCTTAAGCCGTCCATCAAGCCTTCACCAGAATCAGACTCCATCTTTGTGTCGGCTCCTCCCGAAGAAGTCGGATCTGACTCAAGAGCCCCAGCAGACGGCCCCAAGAAAATTACAGTCGAAGCCAGCCCGGGGACTTCAGAACCCGGCCCGGGCACTGCGCCAGTCGGCCCGGAGACTGCGCCAGTCGGCCCGGGGACTTCGTCAATCCAGCAAGCGGCCGCAGACTCCAGCCCGCCGCCTCCCGGCCCAGCCATCCTTGTCCAAGTCGCTGTGGTGGCGGTTGAAGAAATAGCCGCAGTCCATCCTCAAGTTTCTAGTGAACAGAGAGCTGCCAAATGATGAGATCTTGGCTCGGCAAGTGCAACGCCGAGCGGCAGCATACACCATAATCAACAGAGAGCTGGTCAGGCGCAGTGTCACTGGTGTCTACCAGCGCTGCGTAGAGCCAGAACAAGGCCAAGCAATTCTCAGAGACATTCATCAGGGCGAGTGCAGCCACCATGCAGCTTCAAGAGCACTCGTCGCCAAAGCCTTTCGGCACGGTTTCTTCTGGCCGACTGCCCTGGAAGAGGCTAAAGAGTTAGTCCAAAAATGCAAGGGGTGCCAGAAGTTCCGCTCCAAGCCACTTCAGCCGGCTTCCGCGCTGAAGACAATCCCCATCGCCTGGCCCTTTGCAGTTTGGGGCCTGGACATGGTGGGACCATTCAAGACGGCCCGAGGCGGCCTAACTCATCTGCTTGTCGCGGTGGACAAGTTCACCAAGTGGATAGAAGCAAAGCCCATCAAGAAGTTGAACGGTCCGACTGCAGTGACTTTCATCGCCGACATCACGGTGCAGTACGGCATACCGCACAGCATCATCACCGACAACGGCACAAATTTCGCCAAAGGCGCCTTGGCCCGTTTCTGCGCGACACAGGGCATCCGACTGGACTTAGCGTCCGTTGCCCATCCGCAGTCAAACGGCCAGGTGGAGCGAGCAAACGGCCTCATCCTGTCCGGCATCAAGCCTCGACTGGTCGAACCACTCGAGCGTTCGGCCGGCTGTTGGCTTGAGGAGCTGCCAGCCGTCCTCTGGAGTCTGCGTACGACTCCAAACAAGTCAACTGGCTTCACGCCTTTCTTCCTCGTCTACGGTGCCGAAGCTGTCATCCCGACGGACATAGAGTTCGACTCTCCACGAGTCACCATGTACACCGAAGAGGAAGCTGAAGAAGCACGTCAAGACGGTGTCGACCTGCTGGAAGAGGGTCGGCTGTTGGCACTCAGCCGGTCCGGCATCTACCAGCAGAGTCTGCGCCGATACTACAACCGAAAGGTCAGGCCGAGATCGTTTCAAGAGGGCGACCTTGTGCTCCGGCTGATCCAGCGAACAGCCGGCCAGCACAAGTTGTCGGCGCCTTGGGAAGGCCCCTTCATCATCAACAAAGTGCTGGGCAACGACTCCTACTACCTAATCAACGCTCAGAAGCCTCGAGCACGCAAGAGGGACGACTCCTGCAAGGAGTCAGAACGGCCATGGAACGCAAATCTCCTCAGAAGATTTTACAGTTAATGCAGTATGTACCACGCTATCCTTTGTGTTAAAGTACCGAGACTTTGGGCCCTCGAGACGAGCTCGGGGACTGCCCTTTTTGTTATCTGTATGATAAGAATTATGCCTCCAAGTATGCTACTCTTTTGTCATGCCGCTTGGCACCGGGTTCGACTAGTCGGCCCGGGGACTTGTCGTCTTGCGCTATGAAATGCTTCCTGCAGTCGGACAAGTAGTGTGCTGCGCTTAAGCCGTCTCCTGTCGAAAGCCGCAGCTCGCAGAGCGACTGTTGGTAGGCAGAGAATAAGCAAGAACGAGCGCACACACGAAAAAATGGCTAAGGACTCAAAGCATATGCATAGCCCAAGCCGGCTCCCAGCCTCTCTCTGCGGAGCCGACTCTCGAATAGTCGGCTCACCGCCTTCTATCCCACTTGTTAAAAAACTCTAAAAAGGCGAAGTACTTGCCTTCCCTAAAGTAGCCAAGCATTTGACGTGCGGCAGTCCGCGGAGCGGCTGTCCGTCTGGCAAAGCAGCGACTATGGAAAGGCGGCAAAGGAAAAAGCCAAAAAGAGTAATAAGCAAGGAAAGATAGAAGGCAGATAGATATTTACATAAGCAAAGGCCTCTGGCTGAGTTCAAAATACACCCCGCAGGTGGAATTGTGCAAATTAACAAGTTCTTCAAAGACTATGAAAACAGATAAAGTAAGGACAAGACGGCAGCCTAAGAAGCAGCAGACGGGTTTGACGGGTCGGCGGAGACGGCGGTGTCAGGCGCTGGAGCGGCCGGCTGGGCAGTCTCGGCTTGATTGTCTCCGGTGGCAGCCGGCCCGGTTGGACGCGGCTCGTTGCTGGAGGCACGATCGAGCTGAGGCTGGTCGTCTGCTCTGTCTTCTGGCGCCTCCGTCTCGTCTTCGTCCCCCGCCTCGTTTTCCTCCTCGGTGCTGGAGCCGATCACCTCTGCCGAGTCCTCGTCATAGTCGGGGTTCATCCCGAACCACTCCGGAGGCACCTCCTCACCGTTCGCGGCCCACTCGGGAACGAAGACGCTGGTGTTGGTGTAGTCGGCGATCGCCGCCGCGCGCTCGATGAGGGCGTCTTCCACAGCTGCCAGTTCTGCCTGGGCCTCTGCCCGGAACGCGGCCAGCCGGTCCAGGTCCAGCCCTGGATACCAAGCCTTGACGAATTCCAAGGCCCGGCGCGCTCCAGCCCGGGCCGAGGAACCCTTCCAAGCCTCAAGACGACCGGCCGCAACCTCCAGCCAGTCGGCAGTTCGACTAGCGGTGCGCAGAGCCGGCATGCCTGGCCACAGGGCAGAGATCGCCTGGGCCCCGGCACGTTGAAGCCGGAGCAGCAGCTGATGGGCCGGCCGCAGACGTGTCTCGATGCTCAGGAGCTGCTCGTCGACGGTTAGGGGGCGTTGGCGGCGATCTCCTCGCCATTCGTCCTCCGCGCCTCGCGATCAGCCTCGATGGCTCGATTGACCGCTTGCGAGTGGCCAGGGAAGAAGTCTGCCCCAAAACAGAAAGAAGCAAAAAGAAAATCAGCAGTCGGCCTGACTTGCAGTCGGCAGCTTGAGGAAAGAAAGAAAAGAAACTCACCATCGACAATGTCCTCGATCTCGTGGAAGCCGGAAGTCAGCATCGCCTCCCTGTTGGTCCAGGAGGAGCGCTCCATATCGAACTCGGCCAGGAGAGCGGTCTCTTTCTTCCCCGCCTCGTCCCAGGCCACCTTCAGCAGCTCCTTCTGCTCCGCCAACTGTTCGGCCAGCAAGTCGCGCTCTTTGGTGAGCTTGCCACACTCCTCCTCCTTGGCACGAAGGGCTGTGCTGACTTCGCACAACTGTTCCTGAAGAGCGGCATTGGCCTCTGAAAAACAAAGAGAAAAGACGTTAAGTTGTCAGCAGCAAAGGTCGCCGGGAAGATCCGGCCCGACTGCTCAGCAGTCGGCCCAAATCTCGGGGACTACAGCCCGCAGGTGCGCCAGCGCGCCCCCGCAGAAAAGAAGAAGAACTTACTCCGACTCTCCGACAAGTTGGCAGTCCGTTTCTCCAGCCGCTCAACGTTACGGTTGAAGGCGGTGACGCGGAGGTTGTGATACTCATGCGATAAAAAAATCAGACAAATACAAAAATGAGGAACTCGCCAGATTGAGTTCCGGGCCGCCTGCGCAGCAGCCGGCCCGAAACTCGGGGACTACACCCAGTGGGTGCGCTGGCGCGCCCCCACAGAGAAGAATGAGAAAAGGCAAAGTCAAAAAAGAAAAATGTACTCGGATAAACGCTCGCGACGCCAGATGCGCCCTGGTGCAGCCCTGGATGGCTTCTCCTTCAGCTCGTAGCTTCGCCTGCACATCCAGGAGTGCCTGGTTCAGCGGACCATCGCCGCCTCCTCGCACCCATCCAGTAGGCGCAGCACTTGATGCCTCAGCATCTGGAATGGCCGAGCTGGCGGCACCGGCTTCCAAGGGGTGCGGCGCCGTGACCGCCTTCGCAAGGCGGCGTCATGCCGGTGAGGCGACTTGAAGAAGCAGCCTCACCACCGCCTCGTCCTCAGCCGGTGGCACTGGAGGGCCCGCCGGCTGCTCGCCATGCGGCGGAGGCGACGGTGGCGGCGAGGCCGTGCCCGACACAGAGGCCTCACCTCCGTCCCTCTCCATGATGGAGTGCTCCCCGCCGACTTCTCCAGTCTGCCCCGTGAACTCCGGGGGCGGCGGCGCGGAGTTCAGCGGGATGACAAGCAGCGTCGACTGGCGGCGCGCGGCCTCCTCGGCCCGCTGTTTGGCCGCGACGGCGGCTTCGGCCTCCTCCAGCTTCTTCTAGGCGGAGGCCGCCGCCTTCTCGGCCTCCGCCTTCTCCAGACGGTCGGCCTCTTCCTCGTCGCGCTTCTCCCGCGCGTTGCGCTCCGTCGCCTCCCGGAGATCGGCGGCGGGGTCAATCCGCCGGGTGTTGGCGGACGTCTCGGTCGACCCCATGACAGAGGGGACGGCGACCCTCTCAAGAGAAAGAGGGGCCCTGAAGCAGAAAACAGAATGAAAAAGACTCGGAACAGATCCGTCCAAAGAAACAAGAACAAACGATAGTCAGCACTTACGCAGAGACCAGCGGCGGCTTCTTCACTTCCTTGCAGAAGCGGTTGGCCTTCGCGATCGCCTCCTCCCGCTTGGTCGCGGCGGCCGCCCCCTTGAACTTTTTCGGCCGACCGCCGAGCGAACTCGGCACGGCCCGGCGCTTCTTCGCGCCGACTTGACCGGCCAAGCCGGTGGAGGAACTCGCGCCTGGATGGCCGGCTTTCGGTTGGCGGCGTGGGACGACCTCGTCGTCGCCCTCGTCCTCTGGCCAGTCGGCGAAGGTCGCCGAGGGCTGGAGTCCGCCTTCCGCTCCTCCTCCCCCGCCTTCGGCGTCGGCTTCCATCGCCGCCGCCCCCAAGTCGGGGTCGTCGATGTCGCTCTCTGCACGGTCTGGAGTGAACTCGCGGGGCTGCCCGGTGGCGCCGGCTGCAGGCTGGATGAGGGGGTTCTGACTCAGAGAACCAAGAAGATCAGAAGTCGGATTCGGCTATGAAGAAAAACAGAAACAAAAGATTCGACTTACCACAGGCGGGGGATTGGCACGTGAGTACGGCTCCTTGCCGAACTGCCAGTCTTCCGCGAGCTCGCAGTTCACGATGTGGTTCACCATGCTCGCCACCTCCACGTGGGGCATCTCCCAGGTGCTCATCCAGCTTGGGTCTCGGCGGTCGCTCATCTGACAGATCAGATGAGGTTGGCCTTGGAGCGGGAGGACTCGGCGCGCCACGAAGGCGGCCAGCAAGTCAGCCCCGACCAGGCCTTCCGACTGCGTCAGCGCTCGGAGTCGGGCGACGGCGGCGGTGCCGGCAGGAGACAGCGTCTTGGCCCGATTCGACCAGCTGGGAACCCTCCCAGCCGGTGCACCGGCTTCATAATGCGGCAGGTTGACCCAGTCGCCTTCTGTGGCGACGTTCTTCACATAGAAGTATGAACGTTGCCACATCTTCACCGACTTGATCAGCGCGATGGAGGGGAAGGGGTTGTCGGTGGTCGACCTACGCATGGCGATGAAGGCGCCGCACTGGGCCGGTATGCCGGCGACGTGCGTGCCAAGCTTCGACTGGAAGAACTCTCCCCACAGCTCGAGGGTGGGGAGAACACCGAGAAAACCCTCGCACAGGGTGGCGAAGGCGGCCAGCAGCACCACTATGTTCGGGGTGAGGTGGTGCGGCTGGAGTCCGTTGAACTCCAAGAACG
>NC_041389.1:78952862-78970922 GCF_002162155.2 Triticum dicoccoides | reverse complement strand
GCGCGTCCTGCGAAGGTGCTCGATGGCGTCGTCATCCACCCGGGAACCATCCCACGCGCCGGAGCGGACAACAGAGGCCGCGGCGGAGGAAGAGCTAATCGCTGCGGAGCGGTGCGGCGTGGTGCGGCGAAGGCAGGAAGAAGGAGGAAGCAGGGGAAGCAGGGGAAGCAGGGAAGAACGAGCGCGCGCTTCGCCGTCCCGCTTCCCCCGCCTATTTATAGTCTCAAAGGCTGAGAAGCCGATGGGGCAGCGTGGGGATTAACTGCGCGCGAGCCCCCACGCCCCCACGATTAAACCCACGAAGTTACTGCGCGCAGTAACAACGTGGGGAGCCCAACCGCCCGCCCGGCCGCAGCGGATCCGTTCGCGTGCCGAGGCGCGGTAGTGGCGGGCCCCACCTGACGGCATGTCCCGTCACGCGCGTGGGCAGGCAGACTGCCCCTGCCACGTGGCCCCGCGCGACGGGGCCGCGGCGGGCGGCCACGGGAAGCGTATCAGGCACGCCGCCTGGTTCCCGCCACGACGTTCGAAACACCTCAAGGGGCAAGACGGCCCTCGGCAAATCCGACTCCAGCCAGTCGGCTTGAGCATGACGGCTCTCAGAGAATCCGACTCTAGCCAATCGACTTGGAGGAAGGCGGCCATCAAAGCTTGCTTTCCTCCATCTAAAGAATGAAACTGCTGAGGCACACGACGTATCAACCTCGGAGCCTCACCAGCTTCGGGGACTATTGTCGGAGTAATGGGCCACGGGTAGGCTAACCCGAGTCCCAGAACCTTTCAAGACATCGGGCAGACTGCGCCCCTCAAGTACCTGCGGCGACTCCCGTTCGAGCCGAGTCCCAGAGGCGACTCTCATCCAAGCCAAGTCCCAGGGGCGACTCCAAGACGAGCCGAGTCCCAGGGGCGACTCCCGTTCGAGCTGAGTCCCAGAGGCGACTCTCATCCAAGCCGAGTCCCAGAGGCGACTCCGAAGAAGCTGACTATGGGGAGTCGGCCCGCGGCTCCCAACCACCCGGTAATTAAAGGCGAGCAAGGCCACAGTGCACCATACTCGCGGAGATCTCCGCCCGGCGTGGCACTGTAGCCATGCCAGCCCTGACATCAGCCCTTGGGGCGGGGCCTTGTACCCACGACCTCCTATCTGTACGGCCCAGAGGTGGCGGGGCCCATCAGTCAGCGAAAGTATTGAAGACAGCAAGAGCACCGAAAGTCGGACCCGTTGGGAGTCGGCCCCCTGGAGTCGGCCGGCCCCTCCCACGGGTCCCGCACGCCATTAACCAGATACGACAGGGGAATGGCAACCATGATCGCCCGTCAGGCGGCGACACTGTTGCCATGACCCCACGACCAGGCCCGCGTCATTAGAAGCATAGCTACAGTAATCCGCAACCGGCAAGACCCGCCCGCGGCGGACACGGACTGACGCCCTCGTACCAGGCTAGTCGGCGGGACCCACCAGTCGGCGGGACCCAGGAGTCGGCGGAGAAGACGGCACCTGAGAGACAGACGGCTGGAACCCGCGCCCAGCCGGATTTACCATTGTAACCCTGGGGGGTAGGCCTATATAAACCCCCCAGGGCACCCATGCAAAGGGTTCGCACCTAGTAGCATTAGACAGAACACACCGGAGGGAGAGAGCTAGCCTTGTCTTCTCCTTCCTCCAGAAACAGCTCAAGGAGCACCCTTGTATTCACTTTGCCTTAGTGACCATGCGGAGACCCCGCAGAGTAGCAGTAGGGGTGTTATCTCCTCGGAGAGCCCTGAAGCTGGGTAAGATCCGCCGGCGTGCATGTCTCCGCCTCATCCCGTTTCTAGGCACCGGCGATGTTCTACTCGCCCCCACCATGATAAGCCATCCTTTGGCATATGTCGCACCCAACCCCCGACACGGGCTACCCCATCAGCTATCTTAGGGTGGGGGTGGGGGGGTAGCACGGCGGTAGTGGGGTGCAGCAGCACGACAGTGGTGCAAGTTCGCCGGGGGAAACCGGTCATCACTCGGGTTTAGAGGGATGGCTGGGGCGACGGCAAGACCGGTGGCGGGGGCGGTTCAGGGGAGGGCGAGGCAGCGAGGCGGTCGCAAGGGGCGGCAGCAGGTGGCTCGGCTGGTGGTACGCGAGCTGGTCAGAGGAGGGAGATGAGTCGGAAGTTGGAGAAGACGATCTTGCTGTCGATTTTACATTAGACAGTCCAAAATGGTCGGCTGGCCAAAATCAGTTTTCAGTTGATTGACTGTTAGCCACGCCCTTAGTTGGTACATTTAGGGCATCTTCAACCGTTTGTTTGTTAGATTGTGGATAAAATATGGCATTTCATGAGCCAACACATTATCATGCAACTATTATAATAGGTTGTATCTAGTTTGACCAATACAAAGTGAGAAAATAAATAAGGTGCTCTCTCATTCTATAGGCCTTGTCTTGGGCGTTACTTTGTCTGAATGGGTTCTTCTGCTCATCCTTCTCCTAGTAGCATGATTGTGTGGTTCAGAATGCAAACATTCATGAAAATTGGTGATGGCGGCCACCTTTCACTATAAGTTTCTTCCTATACCTAAAATTTCCTCTTTGTAGGTGTTTATCTACGCGTGTTGCACCTTGCTAGTGCCCGGGGACAACGGGAGGAGCACTGGTGGGCTGGCGACAAGGAGGAGGAGCGTCGTCATGGCCGGAGAAGATGGAAAAGATGAAAAAAATGAAGGAAAACTAGATCATCGGAATTTGGCGGCTGGAGGTCGGTGGGGCTGCAGGGTGTCGGCCGGTGCAGGTTGGTCGTCAGAGGAAAGGAACACGGCGGAGGCGGCGCTGACGTGCAAGCGACCGAGCAATAGAGAGAGGCGGTCCCGTGAGAGGAACTAATCTTTTTCTAAGAATCGATTTTGCTCTCCCAAATTTGTGAACCGAGGGAGCACTCTCCTAAAATAATCGAGGAGCTAAACCCTTACGGGTTCAGATAGGTCTAGTTTAACTCAAAATAAGAATTTAAAGAGTTAACCAGTTTTGAGGGATCGATTAAAGATGCTCAGGTGGATCATACGCAAGCAGGGTTGGACTTGCCAGTGCTCCTAAAAGCAGAGAAGGCGATGACTAGAACTCCAGCACAGCACCATCAGGTTAATAATTTGCTTGCCTGGCAGTGCAATCCACTGCATGCTTCACTTCTACATTATCTGTGCTTAAACTTTTAATCAAATGTATTATATCTCTCCGTCTCCCCGAGATGATATTGGATCCACAGATTTTAAAACCTTCAGATTTGGTAGGTGGTACTCACACTTTGAGAGTAAGCTGGAGAAATGCCGATCGCTACTGTAACGAACACTTGTATTTAAATCTTCAGATTTGATAGGTGGTACTTGCACTTTGAAAGTTCACCGCCGGAGAGATCGCGACCACAGCAGTCCACTACTGCAGCCGATCGTGGTGCAGGCATTGTAGGAGTATTACTCCTATTTTATCATCAGTCAACTAAGATATTATATCTACCCGCAAAAAAAAAGATATTATATCTACTCACCGCTGACCAAATTAGCGCACAAAAAAAGGTGGCACTATTTTTACTTTAAAAGTAAGACTTTCCTTTTGAGGCAAGATAAAGTTACTTTAATTAGAAAAAAATTCTTAGCTGCTAAGCCAACCAATCATTGATCACTATCATAAGCAATTGGATCGTGATCATATATAGTCACTGCCGTAATTCCCTCCATGTTGCAACAAATCATTCTAACTCCCTCTTTGTCAGGTCACATGTTATTCGACCGGTGAGTATGGTCCAGGGACATAGATTTTGTGGTAGGATTGTTGAGATATTGTTGCTAGGCAAGTCCTAGATGGATGGCCTCGGGTTTTCTTGCTTTTTAAGTCGATTTGTTCAGTATTGATAATTGGTAATTTTTTAATATTAAATCATATATAGAAGTGTGCACACTATGTGCCGGCAAAGCATCCGCCACCAATAGATGCTTCAAGATTCGAACCTACATTTTTGAGCTCAAGTATTCTTACATATTTTTCTGTATCCAATATATTTTTAGACATTTTTATTAATTTTGGTGGGTCTCAAGATTTAATCAGATGTTCAATTTTCAAAATTTGAACTTTTTCAAATCTCATTCAATATTTATTGTTCATTTCCAGATACATTGCTAATCAAATGTCAAATGCATTTCACTAACATTTCACCATTACTCTATCGGATTTCATAGGCAAGTGAGACAAAGTTCAGTATCCATTCTAGAACCATTTAAGGTACATTTCGAAGAAAGTAAAAAATTCAAACAAATTCCACAACAGCTTTCATACATTTTCTAATGCAATGGTATAATTGTTTCAGATACAATTCACAAATCATAACATATCATTCAGTGGCAATTCATATCTATTTTCAAAACATTTTAGAGCAAGTTAATAATTTATATATATTCTACAAAAAATCGTAAAATTTTGATTGCATTTCCAATAATACAATTCATGATTTTTTAGATACAGTTCACAAACCAATTATTCCATTCACAGTTGATAATTACAGATACATTCCATAGGCATTTCACAAAATATTCAATGACATCTCACGAAACTACACTGCAACAAAAAATCACTGACATTTCACGAGTACATTGCAACATGTTTTCATCTTATTTCAGTTTTGGTTTAGACGTAATTATAAATAACTTATAGACATATTGAGGTGCAATTTCAGAAATTTGATAGTGAATGAAATGAGGCTCCCAAACTATAATTAAACTGCAATGCTTTTTTTTTGTAAACTAAACCATGTTTCAAAGTGATTTCACTGTATTATCCATATCCTATAGGGACAGTACACGAAGGAAATTTCAAAGCAGCTTAACCAACTTAACTTTATTTCACTACAGGGACAATTTCAAAGCAAAATACTACTACTACTCACAACCCCAGAATATATTCTGGCACAATCTAGTGATCTACTCCCTCCGTTTTCAAATAATTATCTTTCTAGCCATCTCAAATGGACTACAACATACGGATGTATGTAGACATGTTTTAGAGTGTAGATTCACTCATTTTGCTCCGTATGTAGTCACTTGTTGAAATCTCTAGAAAGACAATTATTTAGAAACGGAGGGAGTATGTATGAAAGGATGTTCCTTGGCCGCCAGCTTCACCGGTGGCCACCCTTTGGGGCCGCAGCCGCCGTTAAAGATGCACATGGATGCTCCCTCCCGGTGCCGGCGGTCCATGTGTTGCAAGCTGCCTTCTTCTCTTCACCAGTAAAACTCTGCTTCTTCTCATCTTCTCCGGTCATTGACTTGCCCATCATCGTTGCTGCCGAAGCCTCCTCGCTAATCTTCCTCCTCAGTCTCTCTTGCTTTACATGTACCTGTGCGTAGCTGAACCCCATGGAAGCCATGTTGAGCAGAGAAGTTAGCTAGAAGGATGAAGGCTTGAGTTAATGTGATAGTTGGAAGATTGTGTGTGCATACGTGCGTCTATTTATAGGAGCCAGTTAAGACAACTAGGGTGCTGACTTCTTAATACTTCCACTCTAATGGAGTACACGTAGCAAGGAGGTGAGTAGGACTCCAGCACCATCAGGTCAATGTGCTTGCGTGGCAGTGCAATCCGCAGCATGCTTCACTTCCGTCGGAGTTTGTTCTTGATGAATAAATTCTAGTTCCAACTGTTTTCATCTTTTCTTTTCTGGAGTTCAAATTTCCTCGGCCACTTCGTCGGGACCTCCATCTAAATCACCGCAAGCTTTAATCCTATTCTTTCATCATTCATTCTATCTCATCATCCTTTTGTTACCGGAGTTCTTCATGGTGGTTCTTCATGATTTAATTCATTCTTCAAGAGTTCATCAAGATTTTTGTTGGTGGAGTTCAAGTATCTTTTCTTCTCACATCTCGAAGTGCAATTAATTCTCCTTATTCTTTTGAAGTGGAGTTTTGCATTTCTTCGTTATTTTCAACCATTTAATCTTTGATCGGTTATCACCTCATAATTTTGAGATGTTATCCATAAGTCCACAACAAGCTTATTCTTTTCGTTGTTGATTTTCTCTACAACTCCGTTCAATCCTTCCTTCTACGGATGCTTTCTATTTCATTCGTCGAAGAAGTTGTCATTTTTCTTCTCCGTTCTTTTCTTTCCACTATTTCAATTATTCTGGAGGCATTGTGTTGTTCCTCTCGTCAAGTATCATTCCATCTTCTCAAGATCATGTTCTAATCTTTCCATGTTCAGCCGGGGTGCCATCTAAATTCTTTCGTTCTTGTTCCTTGTCTATCTTGTTCTAACCGGAGTGGTTTCGAATTCATTTTAGTTTCGGAGCTTTGATTCTCGTCATATTCGTCGTTTCTTTTTCTTTCTACTCAAGTGTTCTGGACTTTGTTCATCCTCTCTCTTTTGTTCTTATTTCACCTCATCCTTTTCTCTTCCGGCTCGGTCCTAAGATCTCGGGACGAGATCTTTTGTTAGTGGAGGAGTGTTGTAACACTCCGGATCCGATGCGCCAGGTGTCTTCCAGCTTTCGTCGTTGTTGCCATGTCATTTGCTTGCGTGTTGCATTTTGCCATGTCATCATCTGCATTTCATCTGCATGTTTTTCAAAACTTGCATCCGTTCGGGTTCCCCCGGTTCTCTCCGTTGTCCGTTCTGAGCCCAACCACACTCACACACGCCCGCGGCACCTCCGAAATATTATTTTATAAGTGGCCGAAAAATATTCTCGGAATGGGATGAAACTTGGCGTGTGGTCTCTTATTATAGTGTAGACAGGCCGCCTGCCAAATTTCGTCGCATTCGGAGTCCGTTTGATAGCCCAACCGTCATCCGTAGCGGCACCCTTGCCGGTTTATTCGTCTGATGTTTTCGGTCTCCGAAAACCCTTCCCGGGCTGCACTTCTCTTCTCTCCCCTCAGCCCAAGCACTCTCTTCACAGCCCACCTAGGCCTGCCTAACCCCCCTCGCGATCAAATCGGTCGGATCACGATCGGAGGCTCCGAAACGGCCTCAAACCCCCCAAACCCTAGCCCCTTCCATATATATACACCCCTGCCAAAAATGGGCTAACCTAGCTCTTCCCCTACCCCTAGACCCCCTCCCTCGGATCCAGCGCCGCCCCTTCTCCTCGGATCCGCCGCCGACCACCTCTTCCCCGCCACTTGGCGCGCAACCACTGGCCACGCCGCCACCCGCCGCCGCTCCTGGCCTCCCGCAGCGCGCCACGCGGCCCCCTGGCCTCTCCCTCCGCCGTTGGCCCGCTCCAGCCCGCTGACCAAATTAGCGCACAAAAAAAAGGTAGTAGCACTATTTTTACTTTAAAAATAAGACTTTCCTTTTGAGGCAAGATAAAGTTACTTTAATTAGAAAAAATATTCTTACCTGCTAAGCCAACCAGCCATTGATCATTACAATAAGCAATTGGGTCGTGATCATATATAGTCACTGCCGTAATTGCCACCATGTTGCAACCAATCATTCTAACTCCGCTACTGGCTCTATGTCAGGTCACATGTTATTCGACCGGTGGATATGGTCCAAGGACATAGATTTTGTGGTAGGATTGTGGAGATGTTGTTAGAGATGCTCTTAGTAGGCAAGTCCTAGATGGGTGGCCTCAGGTTTTCTTTCGTTTTAAATCGATTTGTTATGTATTGATAATATATTTGACCAAAACTAAGTATGTGCCTCGGTTGTGTTTGAATCTAACCAGAAAGAAAAAATGTCTTGCTATCCCGCAAAAAAAGAATAAAAAACATGACTTGCTCGAGTTGCCAGTTTTCCAGCAATTATAGTGTACACTAGATCAACGGCGGAGCTATGTACAACACTGAGGGGGCCGTGGCCCCCCAGCCCAAGACATTTAGCCCACACAAGTTCACTAGCACTTTTTTTTGACTGGGACAAGTACATAAGTGCATGTATCTGCATACTGCAAGCAATATAACCCAGATAGTTGCATTACATGTAATACATAAATCAACTAAAGAAATTCAATCTCCAAGGTCTACATCCAGCTTCCAAGTTTCAACAAACATGGTTGAAACTTCTTTGTCCTAGCCAGTTCTTCGCAGGAACCTCAGATGGTTTACCCTCTTCAGTTTGTTTATTCGATAGCTACTTTTCAGCTCGCTTCAGTGCTTCGCTTCTACCTGCATCAAATAGAATAGCTCATGTTTTGAATGAGAAAAAAATTCTCTACAGCAAGAATTATTATTTTTATCCAACAAGAACAAGTCTCATGTTTATCAGTAACTAGCACAAAAAATAGAAAGAAACATATAAGCAAGATAAATTATGCGTGTTAGTTTTGGTCAAATATATTATTCTTGAAGTGAAAACCCAGAGGAACTTAGTTTCTGTCATAAAACGCAACTCAACACCATGTCCATGTCCAATAAGAACACATTTGGTTCCCTGCAGATGCCCCGGCCAGGCTGTGCGGGTTTTGGGCGTTTGGTTGCCTGGGGGAAGGTCTAAACCTGTCCCGTGGCATGCAAAGTAGCCAGCGAGCCTGGCTCCTAGGTAACGAGATTGAAATCCGTTTCTCCCGAGCCAGGCTCGTGAGATGCAGGGTATTAACATGCCAATGATGGTATCAGCAAATAATTATCATGTTTTAAGGCATATTAGTATATTTCAAAGTAGATTCAAAATTAATGACAAAAAATAAGTATTGTATGGACGACTCAAGCAAAATAAGCATAATCTTAATATTTGTCTTTTGTTTTCAATATAAGCTTTTTAGTATATTGATTTGACAGAATTCCACCACAGTTAAAGAAAACTGAGTTGTGGCCTTGTCTACTTCCATAACAGTTTTGCTAACATTTCACAGGAAGGTTCGCGCACAAACAACCAAAATTCAGCTTAACACAAACTTATTTTTATTGGATTGCCAGGATTTGTTTAACAACTGATATACAGCATCGACAATGCTGTACAGAACCAGTCATGTCAATAACCCTCCATTGAATCACACTGTCATCAAACCAAAGCTCCTGAATAAGATGCACTAACTTGCTAAGCTCTAGATCCTAGTGAAACCAGAATGGTGCCAACACAATGATTCACTAGTTTTCATGGCAAGCATGGCATTCATACATATAGTCGCACATAAAAACATAAAAGGAACTTACCAGCATAAAGAAGTTACCTTAATATTGCTCATCAGGTACCCCTGCAGATCTCACTAGTGCAGAAGCTGGACAAGTAATTGAACTTCTTGACATCAAGCTCAGCCAATCCTCGCAGTGTTGACTTCCTCACATCAATAGCAAACATCAGTGCCAACTTGTCCATGTGCTTGGGTGTGGTTTCAGAAAGCAAGTAAACGACGTCATCATCCATGCTTAGGATGGGGTATCCCACTTGAAGTTCTTGCATGGTCTTGCTGCTCAGCATAGTCATGGGATCAGAAAGGCATGGCTCCAAGCTGACATCTTTAACATCAAATACACAGTCATGGTTCCAGCGCTCCTGCAAACCAACCGGTATTGCCATGCTCCATGTTGTGGACTTCCAGCCATCACGGATGACCTGATGAGATTTCCTTGAGGAATTCTGCACCGCCACCCAGTCGGTATAGGAAACAGGGGTGGTGGCGGGGTTGAGCACTTCTATTGACCGGAATTCCAACTCAACATACTTGATCGAGTCTTTGTTTCGGCTGATAGTTACGTCCCGGAAATAGCCGGGGTCATCATTTCTGAGGAGGCGATCCCAGTTAGACCTTGCCGGCACCGGCAGTGGAACATCCCGGAGCAGTGGGCGTTTCTTGAGCACGTCGCAAAAGAAGATGCCACGCCAGAGGTCCACCCAGGCGACCGTGCCATGCTCGCCACCAATTGTGATGGTCTTCCCCGTCTCGTGGTATAGCCTGTCGACTGCTGCAGGTAAAGGGATGAGCTTGTCCCTCTTGAACTTATTCAGTGACAAGCGCTTGGAGACCCAAGCTTTAGAATTTGATGAGGATCTGTAGAGGTGGAGGCGGAACTCCCACCTAATGAGCGCGCCGCCATCGTACAGGGGGTTAGCGTAACCGAGAGCAGCGACGGCATAGCAAGCGCCGTCTTGGCGGCTAATGAGGGCAGTTGCGGAGTCGTCGAGGCATATGGGGTCCGGGTTGGGTAGCAGGTCTAGCCGCTGGGCGCGCGGGCTGTAGACGAAGTAGTCCCAGTCCGATGCTCCGGTGGCGCTGTTGGGGTGGATGGGAACGCAGAGGAGGACGAGATGTGCGTCGGTGGCGACAATCTTGGGCCCTGTTCTGCGGAAGTCGAGGCCAGGGCAGTGGACACAGAAGTGGGAGAGATGTGGCGGGCGGGCGGCGCGGAGGGTCACCTTGATAGGCAAGCCAGTGCTGGTGGTGCCCTCGGCGGTGGTGTTGTTGGGAAGGTCGGCGATGTAGCACCACCTGTCGAGGAGGACCAAGCCTGAGGCGGCGGCGGCGGCGGACTCGGGAAGAGAAGGTGGAACCCAGGAGGAAACGGAGGCAGCCATGTCCATGAAGAGATCCAACCAGAGGCGAGGGGATGGGATGGGATGGGATGGCAGGCGGCGCGATTTGGAAACGGAATTTGGGGCTACGGACGGACCTAGGGTTCACCTAGGGCTCATGTGCCGGCGTCCCGTGCTTGTCGCGCCTCGCCATCTCCTCAGGCCTGCTCCTCCTCTTTGCGATCCTCGACGCCTTTGCTTACTCGCGTCGACCATCCGGGCAAATATTTGAAATAATTAAAAAACAGTTTGACTAATTCACATCTAGATGTTTTTCAAAGATGTCACATCTAAACTCCCACAAATACATAATGCAGCAACAAAAAACAGAAAAAAACAAAAACAAAAACATAAAGCACAAATAAAGTGAACATCGGCTTAGATGTGACATAACTATGTCACATCTAGATATGTCCTAGACAGATCCTTAAAAAAACCTCAAAAAATTAAACAGCAAAATCTGATTATATTTTAAGTTATCAGTATCATTATATTCGTATTTAAAAACACTTTCTAATGATGTTAGTTTTATACCAACAACATTTATAAACACAGAAAACGAGGACATCTTATTCATTGGAATGGAGTATTGGTTGGACCATTTGACACCAGGGCAACAATGAAGGGAAAATATTTGGTGCATCGGAGCTTGTGGTGCTACCAGTGCACTGAACTCACGTTGCGCTTTTAAAATGTTCAAAAAATTCTGATTTCTTTTAGCACATTCACACAACATCAATGTTGGTTGCCATAAAATTTCAAGTCAAAACTCAGAACATAAGTCTAAAAACAAAAATGACAAGTCCAACAATCAATAGTACATAAAATAACTTGAGTTTTAGATTTGGCTCATTATCACACTGATGTTAAATTTATCATTTTTGTAACACCATACATTGATGTTGTGTTAGTGTGCTAGATTTTTTTTTCAGATTTTTAAAAATGTTTTATGGCATCCGGTGCACTGGTACCACCACAAGTACGCGTGCACCGGATAATTCCCCAACAATGAAAACGCAATGGGCTAGTAAACCAACCATGTAGGTCTGTCTATGCACCATTTTTATCTCCTTGGCTTGGAAAGACGTCCAAAGAAGAGGAGACCTCCTCTTCGGCGCCTTAGGCGGCCGTTCGCTTAGTGGGCGCTCATGCAGCAGCCTCGCGTGGGCCGGCCCAGCTACCACGCTCACACCTCCCTTCGTCGATCGCTTGCTCCTTCCCTTGGTGCACGTTTCTACCGTTCGTTTTTTTGTTGTTGTTCGTCTCTTCTTTCACAAAACTGGAAAACACATGGATCTGAAAAAATTACGAATTTAAAAAACAGTTCATCAAATTTTGAACACAAAATTAAAAAAAGTTCATTGGATTTGAAAAAAGTTCATCGAATTTGAAAAAATTCCATTGAATTTGACAACAAAAAGTTCGTCCATTTTGGAAAAAAACATTGATTTTGAAAAAAAAAATCATCAACTTTCAAGAAAAAAGTTCACGAATTTCTTTCGTAATTGTTTTTCATGAATTTGGAAAAAGAAAGAAAAAAGGAACAGAGAGAAAAAACGAAGAAAGAAGAAGAAGAAGAAAAGGCAAAACAACCCACTATATGAACACGTGTGGTCAGTTTTTTTTAGACAACCTCGCGAAGTTCTTTATTAATCTGTCACCACAGTTACAGGGACGAACGAGAGATTCTCGGGATGTCCTAATCAAACATGGCGGCCACCACCGAGATTAAGAGCATGCTTCGCTAAGTTGTGAGCTTCGACATTCGAGCTCCTAAACTCATGACTAAAGTTACATAAATGAAAAGACATAGAATGATCTATTATTTCATGAATAATTGCTCCGTAGCTTGCTGCATTTTCCTTCTTGACGTCCTCGACCACCCCCTTGCAGTTCGATGCTACATGAATCCTCCGAAGATAGAGGTCCTCCGAGAGAGCCAATGCTTCCCTTATCGCCAGCGCCTCGAGGGTGTGTGGGTCAGCGATATGTTTGAAAAAAAGAGTCGAAGCGCCCAAGAAGCCCCTTCTTGATCCCTGCATATAGCGCCAACAGCACCATAGCCCCGTCGCGATACAGCGGCGTCGACATTTACCTTTGCGGCTCCTTCGAGTGGTTTTACCCAACGAGTAGACCTCGCTGGCGCCACACCCCTTGGTCTCTAGTACACGGGATTCATAATCCGGAGATCACTCAAGTAGTTGTTGATGAATCCATTGATGGAGTGCGGCGTCTGTTAAATATCTTCGTGAATAGACTTCCGTCGAGCTTTTCAGATTGCCCAAAGAGTAAAAATCAGTCGTTGAAACAAATCTGCAGGTAATATTGCATGTAGCTCAAACAGCCAGTCCTTGGCTATATCCTCCGTCCGCTCAACCATTTGTTCTAGGAGATCTTCCGGGGCAAGCGCCCAAACAGCAGCAGCCAAAGGGCATTTCAACAATGCGTGCTTCCAAGTATCTCTTCCCCCACATAGCAGGCATGTGTCTTCTGTTGTCATATGTCGATGCTTTAGGACCACCCCGCATGGCATAGAATGTCTAGCAAGGCGCCAGACAAACATCCTCAGTTTGGATGGGACCTGGATATGCCATATCATGCTCCACTTGTTGCTGTCAGGCTACTCGAACGAGGACCCACCCTCTTCCTGTAGCCATGCTTCTCGGTTCATCTTTGTCCGCACGACCATCCGGTAAGCAGAATGCACACTAAAATTGCCTCGTGTCTCTTCATGCCAAGCCCAAAAGTCGGCAACTCTACGTGTGCATAGAGGTATCTTCAGAATCTTAGCAGAATCAAAAGGTGTAAAGATAGACCTTATGTAGTCCTCATTCCATGACGCCGTTGGTGCATGGACCAGCTGCGCCACCCTAGTAGGGGGAGGGGGGTTCTGAATTAGTGATGTAATGGGCCTCTTATAACTATCCCTAGGGATCCAGTTGTGCAGCCAAATATCTGTAGTCTCCCCATCCCCAATCCTTCGAACAATCCCCTGTGCTAGGATATCTCGGCCGTCAAGTATTGCTCTCCAAATCTGAGAAGGATGAGATCCAAGCTCCGCGTCCAACAAAGTGTTTTGTGGGAAATATATCACTTTCAGCATACGTGAACTAAGAGATGACCCCTCTGTCAAAATTCTCCACGCTTGACGTGCTAGCAATGCCAAATTGAAGATCTCCAAGTCACGGAAACCCAACCCCCCGAAATGTTTAGGTCTGGTCATTACATCCCACGCCACCCAGCTTGGCTTTCTCCTTCCTTGCTTGCTACCCCACCAGAATTGCCTAATAATGGAGGTTATATTTTCGCACAGCCCCCTCGGCAATCTGAAGCACGACATAGAATAGACTGGTATAGCCTGGGCTACAAACTTGATCAAAATCTCTTTACCTGCCGATGACAGGAGCTTTTCCATCCATCCTTTTATCTTCTCCCAAACACGGTCCCTCAAATATCTGAATGTACCGTTCTTCGAGTGGCCGACATCAGTAGGCATGCCCAAGTAGCGATCACTCAAAGATTCATTTTGTACCTGCAAATTGTTCTTGACAATATCCTTTACAGGTCCTGGACATCCTTTGCTGAAAAAAAATTGAGGACTTCTCATTGTTAATCCTTTGCCCCGATGCACTACAATAAGTAGCTAGCAGGTTTGACACCGCTAAAGATCCCTCCCCACTCGCCTTGAATAGTAGCAGACTGTCATCTGCAAACAAAAGGTGGTTAACGATAGGAGCCGTTGGGGCCACCTGAATACCTGCCAATGATGACTGAGAACTGGTTTTGAGTAGGCATGAAAGGCCCTCTGCTGCTATCAAGAATAAATAGGGGAGATTGGGTCTCCCTGCCGAATACCTCTTGTAGGTTTGAAAGATTCGAGTTTCTCTCCATTGAATAAAACCGAGAAGGAAACTGGTGAGACCATACCCATAACAATATCAATCCACTGTGTTGCAAAACCCAGCTTGCTCATGATGGCCCTCAAATATGTCCACTCCACCCTGTCATAGGCTTTCATCATGTCCAACTTCAAAGCACAGAAACTGTTTGTTTTTATCTCGAGCGCTTCATAAAATGCAAACACTCATAGGCACAAATAATGTTGTCAGTTATAAACCTTCCAGGTACAAAGGCGGACTGCTCTTCTGATATAATGTCAGGCAGAATTACCTTTAACCTGTTAGCAACCACCTTCGAAGCAATCTTATAGAGAACATTGCAAAGACTTATAGGCCGAAATTGAGACAGTATTGTTGGGTTCGTTACCTTAGGAATCAACACTAGTACAGTATCATTGATGCACTCTGGGCTCTCCTCTCCATGGACTATTCTCAGAACAATGTTTATGACCTCTTCGCCACACACGTCCCAATGACGTTGATAGAAGGCAAAACAACCCACTATATGAACACGTGTGGTCAGTTGGTCTGGTGGTTATGGCGTCGTGCTCTTAACAAGAACATCGTGGGTTTGAATCCTGCCTTGCACACTCTTTTTGCAGTTTATAGAAACAGAACAAAAGGCAAAAGGAAGTGGGATGGGCCGGCCCGTTACCAAACCAAGCATACAGGAGGGTATGCGCTCTGTACCAAATGCCCTATATCTGGCGCCTTACGATTTGGCAAAGAAGCCCTATATCCGGCGCCTTAGGATTTGGCAAAGAAGAGGGTAACAAATGGAATCTCTGGTTGTTTTTTTTAGCATGAATCTCTGGTTGTTGAACGTGTATGTACGTACAGGTTAGGGTCATGTATTGTCACACCTCTTTTCTCAATGAATTGTGTTGCATGCAATCCAATCTTTCCTAACAACATGGTACCTATGCATGGGTGTATATAGACTTATTTAAGTGTGTAGATTCATTCATTTTGCTCTGTATGTAGTCCATATTTGGAGTCTGTAAAAAGACTTAGGAACGGAGGGAGTATTTGGTTGAAGATTCGCATGCATGCATGCTTATCTCCTATGCAAGCATGGCATTGATTGCTTTTTGATGGGCCCCGAATACAACTTTTTGCAGAGATGGCAATGCTCTACCCATCCAAGCTCTCATGCTGTTTATTTTAGCTTTCAAATTTGAATATACTATATCTTTTAGATTGAGAGTCAAAATTAAGTTTCGTTTGCATATTTACGTTTGTTGTGACGGGGACTTTCGAACAAGGTCACTCGAACATTTTAACAACTTTTAAATTTTACTAATTTCAAATATTAAAACTTAATAGTTATAATATTAAGTTTTTATCAAGTTTCATTTGTTTTTACGGTTTAGGGTTTAGAGCTTTAAGTTTTACTATTTAAAACCTGGTGATTTTATCCCTCATCGTGTCAAGTTTTTTTTTGGAAGTTAGCAGGAGAGCTGCTAAGATTCCACATCAGAAGGGGTCATCGTGTCAAGTTTTAACAGATGAAATGTCATGAAAATTTTAAAACTTGTGAAATCGTATTCAAGAGTGGTCTTAGTTGAAAGCCCTCATCACATGAAAAACAAATATTCAAACAAAATGTAAATTGGACTTTCGGTTCAAAAGATACACTAGATTCAAATTGAAAGTTAAAAATGAAAGGCATGGGAGATCAGTTGTGTGGAGCATGTTACTTCTGTCAAAAACTGCATGTGGAGACCCACCCAAAAATACGGAGCGATAATCAATGGACTAATCCATGCATGAGACCTCCCATGCAAGAGAAAATGCATTCACGCTGGTGCAGATGAATGTTGTATGGCGGACGGATTGCATTTCAGTTAGGCACGTGATTCATCTACTAAACACAGGTTGTGTGGGCCCAAGTACTCCGTACTAAATTAATCATGACACACACAAGCTTTATTTCCTTAACGGACAAGAATATAACAGGATCACGATAATACAAATCTAGAACAGGGCAACAAAGGAAGGGAAGTACTCCTTCCATAAAAAAATATAAGAGCGTTTAGATCACTAACAGAGGGAGTACCACATAGCAAAATACTACCCCATGACCGTCCAGCTTCATCGGTGCCCACCCCTTGGCGCCGCAGCTGCCAGGGAAGACGCACACGGATGCACCCTCCCGGCGGTCCATGAGTTGCAAGTTGCCTTCTTCTCCTCTTCACCCATGAAATGCTCCTTCATCTTCTCTTCTTCTCGGGTCATCGACTTGTCTACCGTCGCCGTCGCCGAAGCCCTCTTGCTGTCGCTGATCCTCCTCATCAGTCTCTCTTGCTTCACGTGTACCTGTGCGTAGCTGAACCCCATGGAAGCCATGTTGAGTAGGACTGTAAGAGAGAAGATGGCTAGAAAGATGAAGGCTTGAGTTGATGTGATTGTGGGTGTTGGTGTGTGCATACGTGCGTGTATTTAACTATTTATAGGCACGAGTGGGAATTATTGGGGTGTGAACCGTGTGCTGGCTTCTTAATTCTATGGGCACATCTCCTTTGCCGGTTTAGATGGATCATATGCAAACTGGGGTGGACTTGCCATTGCCAATATACTAGTATTACTACTCCTAAAAGCAGAGAAGCCGATGACTAGAACTCCAGCACAGCACGATCAGGTTAATAATTTGCTTGCCTGGCAGTGCAATCCAATGCATGCTTCACTTCTGCATTGTCTGTCCTTAAAATCTGAATTGGACGTCTCCCTGACTCCTAGAGATAATATTGGTCCCACAAATTTTGAAAACTTCAGATTCGGTAGGTGGTACACGCACTCTGAAAGTAGTCTTGAGAAATATCGACCACTAATATAACGAACCGTTGTATTTAAAACTTCAGATTTGGCAGGTTGTCGCACTTTGGAAGTTCACCGCCGGTGAGTTCTCGACCACAACAGCGCACTACGACAGTGTACTAGTATTTTGTCATCGGTCAACTAGGAAGATATTATATCTAGTCGCCTCTGATTAAATTAGTCGCACACAAAAAAGACCTTGCTAGGCATTTGGTCGGCTGTTATTTGGCAACTGGGTTGCCAGTCGCTGGATGTGTCTCATGTAGCCGTCGGATCATCACAATACGAACTATGTCGCGGTCATCCATTGCAACATGGATCATGTTGCGATCACCACGAGCTTGCATGGTGTTGCAAACACGCGGGTGCAGCATGCACCATGTCGCGGTCATCCATTACAACATGGATCATGTTGCAGTCACCTTCAACTTGCATAACATTGTAAAACACGTGGACCTTTTCAAACATCATTCATGTGCGGCCAGAGCGACAACGTTGTTGCGGTGCCCTGACATCGCCCCCTCTTGTGTTGTAGCAAAGCTGGTAGCAGCCATGGTGGATGCGGCAGCATGTGGTGGTCCGCCGCACTTTCATTCACACCAAAATGACAGCTGATTTGCATCGCTAGCAGCCAGGCTGACAAAAACACATGGCGAGCTTGCCTGGACGACAGAGTATGCAGCGCAGAAGATGACTTTGTAGCATGGAAGTGCAATGATAGCTATACAATACCGCCTGGGACCAATCCGACTCTAGAGGGGGTAGCCGGAACGCCTCCCATATGTCGATGGGGTAGGATGAGACGGGGGATAAGGATAAAGCTAGGAGATCAGAGGCGGGGATCCTTGATCTGGAGAGAGAGA